>NC_143032.1:7900000-8005000 GCF_057628025.1 Oncorhynchus mykiss
TTATCCCCTTACACTTGTGTCTATAAGGTAGTAGTTTTGGAATTGTTAGCTAGATTACTTGTTGGTTATTACTGCACTGTCGGAACTAGAAGCACAAGCATTTCGCTACACTCGCATTAACATCTGCTAACCATGTGTATGTGACAAATAAAATTTGATTTGATTTGATTTGATTTAAATAGGCAATTTAACGTCATAGATTTAGCCGGTGGTAACTTGTGGAATAGACACCGGCTGGAATGCGGTTTTTACAAATGACAAATTATGGTCAGTGGGTGTTCTGGTCAGAGGGTGCTCTGGTCAGAGGGTGTTCTGGTCAGTGGGTGCTCTGGTCAGAGGGTGTTCTGGTCAGTGGGTGCTCTGGTCAGTGGGTGCTCTGGTCAGTGGGTGCTCTGGTCAGTGGGTGCTCTGGTCAGTGGGTGCTCTGGTCAGAGGGTGTGTTCTGGTCAGAGGGTGTGTTCTGGTCAGAGGGTGTTCTGGTCAGAGGGTGTGTTCTGGTCAGAGGGTGTTCTGGTCAGAGGGTGTTCTGGTTAGAGGGTGTTCTGGTCAGAGGGTGCTCTGGTCAGTGGGTGCTCTGGTCAGAGGGTGTGTTCTGGTCACAGGGTGTTCTGGTCAGAGGGTGTTCTGGTCAGAGGGTGTTCTGGTCAGTGGGTGCTCTGGTCAGTGGGTGCTCTGGTCAGTGGGTGCTCTGGTCAGAGGGTGTGTTCTGGTCAGTGGGTGCTCTGGTCAGTGGGTGCTCTGGTCAGTGGGTGCTCTGGTCAGTGGGTGTTCTGGTCAGTGGGTGTTCTGGTCAGAGGGTGTTCTGGTCAGAGGGTGTTCTGGTCAGAGGGTGTTCTGGTCAGTGGGTGCTCTGGTCAGTGGGTGCTCTGGTCAGTGGGTGCTCTGGTCAGAGGGTGTGTTCTGGTCAGTGGGTGCTCTGGTCAGTGGGTGCTCTGGTCAGTGGGTGCTCTGGTCAGTGGGTGTTCTGGTCAGTGGGTGTTCTGGTCAGAGGGTGTTCTGGTCAGTGGGTGTTCTGGTCAGTGGGTGTTCTGGTCAGTGGGTGCTCTGGTCAGTGGGTGCTCTGGTCAGTGGGTGCTCTGGTTAGTGGGTGCTCTGGTCAGTGGGTGTTCTGGTCAGTGGGTGCTCTGGTCAGTGGGTATTCTGGTCAGTGGGTGCTCTGGTCAGAGGGTGTTCTGTTCAGTGGGTGCTCTGGTCAGTGGATGTTCTGGTCAGTGGGTGCTCTGGTCAGTGGGTGCTCTGGTCAGAGGGTGGTCTGGTCAGTGGGTTCTCTGGTCAGTGGGTGGTCTGGTCAGTGGGTGCTCTGGTATTCCAAATATTCTTGAATACAAAGCACTATGTTTGAGGCAAATCCAACACAACACATCACTGAGTACCACTCCTCATATTTTCAAGGAGAAAATGTTCAATATTTTCAAGGATAAAAATAAATGGAATGGACATAAGCACAGGCAAAGTCCTAGAGGAAATCCTGGTTCAGTCTGCTTTCCAACAGACACCGGGAGACAAATTCACCTTTCAGCAAGACAATAACCTAAAACACAAGGCCAAATAAACACTGGAATTGCTTACCACGACGTCATTGAATGTTCCTGAGAGGCCTAGTTACAGTTTTGACTTAAATCGACTTGAAATTCTGTGGCAAGACCTGAAAATGATTGTCTAGCAATGATGAACAACCAACTTGACAGAGCTTGAACATTTTTAAAAGAACAATTTGCAAATATTGTACAATCCAGGTATGCAAAGCTCTTAGAGACTTACCCAGAAAGACTCACAGCTGGAATCGCTGCCAGATTCTAACATTGATTGACTTAGGGGTGTGAATACTTATGTAAATTAGATATTTCTGTATTTAATATTTAATACATTTGCCATAATATCTAAAATCATATTTTCACTTTGTCATTATGGGGTATTGTGTGTAGATGGGTGACCAAAAACATAACAGAAAGCATAGTGCGTTATGCTTGCATGTTAGTGTGTAAGAGAGAGAGTGTTTAGATATTTAATTGTGTGCCTATGTATGCATGTGTGTGTGTATGTACGTGTGTGAGAGTGAGAGGGTGAGAGAGTGAGAGAAATCGACAGAGAGAGATAGGGAGCGCGCAGGCGCGAGACTGAGAGAGAGAGAGAGAGAGAGAGAGTGTCTATCTGCATCAGTGTTCTCTCTGCGTAGCCTACCACAAAACAATTGTCAGTCTCATTGTTGTTGTTCTGAGGTGAGAGAGCCTGTTTGATAGGCTACACTAAACAAAAGCAGTTATCATGTTGCTAAGATGGCTTCCATTGGCTTGTAACGTCACTATATTCATTAGGAGGCTATAAAGGCCTGTGAGTAAACACAAAGACCCAGCGTGACACACACCAAAGAGGAAGACATGAATCTTACGAGGGGCGCTTGGCTAACAGCTTAGCGCCAAACCGCACCACAAACAAACCAGGCCCAGGCCTGATTCATGTTGGTTTAAACTCACTAGACACTAAAAACAAATGGTTCTATATAGCACCAACAAGGGTTCCTCTATCATTACAACCATTTTTAGGGCTATATAGACTTCTTAAAAAATTCTAGAATGGTACTTCTAGAATTTCTCAATCAAAAAGGTTCTACAGATGACCTTATAAAGAACTATACAGGTTAAAAAAAATCCTGGTTATCCATATTATATTGTATATCATTTTTATTATTGTGTTAGTTGACAAGTTGAATCAGGTGCGTTAGCTCTGGGGCGGCTGTGGGTCCCTAAGGAGAGAATTGGGAACCACTGATTTATAGTGATGGGAAACCGAGGCTATCTGAAGGCTTTGGAGCTTTCACCAAACTGTGCTGAAAAACGGTTCATTACTCAGAGCTTCATTATCCTCTCACAGTGCACATTAGTGACATCTACTGGTCAATAAATAGTGGCGAGTATTTCTCAGATTTTTTTTCTTCTATTTTCATCAAAACTCTGTGGCGCAGAGGTAAAGTGGATTAGCGATGCAGTGGTCTTGGACAGAGATAGTCTGTCATTAGAGGAAGAACTGTGACAAGGTCTCTGTCCTTTTTATTTATTTTTATTTCACCTTTATTTAACCAGGTAGGCCAGGTGAGAACACCTTTATTTAACCAGGTAGGCCAGCTGAGAACACCTTTATTTAACCAGGTAGGCCAGTTGAGAACAAGTTCTCATTTACAACTGCGACCCGGCCAAGATAAAGCAAAGCAGTGCAACAAAAACAACAACAACTCTCTAGCCACTCTCGACCTAAGGGCCCCTTTTAGTGATTCAGAGTGCTAGGCGTCTCAAACACTCTCTCTCTCTCCCTGACTTGCCCCAAACTATCTCTCTCTCAGAACACACACTTACCCCACCCCTATTTTAATGCACCACTCCCACGCTAACTTAACCAACCAGCCACAACGGAGGGAGCAGCCACAACGGAGGGAGCAGCCACAACGGAGGGAGCAGCCACAACGGAGGGAGCAGCCACAACGGAGGGAGCAGCCACAACGGAGGGAGCAGCCACAAAAGAGGGAGCAGCCAAAATGGAGGGAGCAGCCACACGGAGGGAGCAGCCACAACGGAGGGAGCAGCCACAACGAAGGGAGCAGCCACAACGGAGGGAGCAGCCACACGGAGGGAGCAGCCACAACAGCCTCTGGATTCCATTCTGGCCCGACTGACGTCGTGTCGTGGTAAGGAAGAACAGGCCTCTGCTCCCTGACTCCATGGGTTCACTGGCTCCGTGTGTGTCTGTGACTCCATGGGTTCACTGGCTCCGTGTGTGTCTGTGACTCTGTGTGTCTGTGACTCTGTGTCCTCCCCGGTCAAGGAGAGGAGAGAAAAGAGAGGAAATAGACAGTGGAGAAGTGTTACCCATTTCCTGTCTCAACTTCCTGTCTCAACTGACCCACAGCCAGAGATGCTATTCCCAGAGAAGAGGAGATGGGGGGGGGGGGGGGGTTTGTAAACATGTAAACATGGCAAATCTTTTTGAACAGAGGGAAGAGGTGATAAGAGAGAATGGAAGAGATTCTAGCAAGCTTCCAGAGGGAGAGGAGGGAGGCAGGATGCGCTGTATAGGGCAGGGACGGACATCCGCCAACCGCTAGCAGCCTAGAAGCACCCGCCGGAAGGAAGGGGCCGAGCCTCAGCCGACCCGCTCAGAGCAGCCCTGCTGTAGCCTGCATTGTGGCGTCCGCCGGGCAGCACTACTCTTTCTTAACAAGCTGCCATTTTAAATAACACAACAGACACGCCGCAGCGGATCGTTTAGCCTCCAGTCCTCCTCCCGTACCCATATGGACGTTCGCCTGACCCCTTTGTGCTCCTTGCCCCGGAGAGAGAGGAACGCGAGACATTCAAACGAGGCCAAACAAATGACCCATTGCCAAGGGCAAGCAGTTGATAAAAGCCATGGCAACGGCACTAGTTCTGCTCTGCTCCAGCATTGTTGTGCTTTCTCTTTTTTTGAGACCTTGTGACCTTTGTTTCCTTTGGGATGTTTCCTTTGGGATGTTTCCATAGGGATGTTTCCTTTGGGATGTTTCCATTGGGATGTTTCCTTTGGTATGTTTCCATTCAGATGTTTCCTTTGGTATGTTTCCATTCAGATGTTTCCTATGGGATGTTTCCTTTGGTATGTTTCCTTTGGGATGTTTCCTTTGGGATATTTCCATAGGGATGTTTCCTTTGGGATGTTTCCTTTGGGATGTTTCCTTTGGGATGTTTCCATTGGGATGTTTCCTTTGGTATGTTTCCATTCAGATGTTTCCTTTGGGATGTTTCCATTGGGATGTTTCCTTTAGGATGTTTCCATTGGTATGTTTCCATAGGGATGTTTCCTTTGGTATGTTTCCTTTGGGATGTTTCCTTTGGGATGTTTCCATTGGGATGTTTCCTTTGGTATGTTTCCATTCAGATGTTTCCTTTGGGATGTTTCCATTGGGATGTTTCCTTTAGGATGTTTCCATTGGGATGTTTCCTATGGGATGTTTCCATTGGGATGTTTCCTTTAGGATGTTTCCATTGGTATGTTTCCATTCAGATGTTTCCTATGGGATGTTTCCATTGGGATGTTTCCATAGGGATGTTTCCTTTGGTATGTTTCCATTCAGATGTTTCCTTTGGTATGTTTCCATTCAGATGTTTCCTTTGGGATGTTCCCATTGGGATGTTTCCTATGGGATGTTTCCATTGGGATGTTTCCATAGGGATGTTTCCTTTTGTATGTTTCCATTCAGATGTTTCCTATGGGATGTTTCCTTTGGGATGTTTCCATAGGGATGTTTCCTTTGGTATGTTTCCTTTGGGATGTTTCCTTTGGTATGTTTCCATTCAGATGTTTCCTTTGGGATGTTTCCATTGGGATGTTTCCTTTGGGATGAATGGGACAATTACAAATCAAAACTGGATAGTGTTCAGCGATAGATGGGAAGGGTTGAGGGGAGCAGAAGGGTGGGACTGGATAGTGTTCAGAGATAGATGGGAGGGGTTGAGGGGAGCAGAAGGGTGGGACTAAGAACAAATAAAAAAACATAACTCATGTAAACTATACCGTGTCCGTAAAATGCATATAGTATGTATAAGCTGAACGTAGAAGCATAAGTATTGTTCTCCATTATTTTACTTCAATTAGGGGAGGGGGTTAGGGAAAAATCATTAAAAAAAGGAAAAACATGTATTTAAAAAATATATTTGATATGGGGGATTGGAAATTATGCAGACAATTACATTGATAGAAGCCACAATCTATATGCAATATGAAAGCTGATCTGCCCCCTAAAATAAAAAAATAAATAAAAAAGAGCTATATTTTTGTTTATTTTTGACCATTTCAATTTAAACATTTATTGACATCATCTTTGGAGGACAAAGTTATTGAACTAGAAGATCTGGAGTGTGTGACAGGCCAGGGGTGAATGTGAGTTTTCACACCCCTCGACTTTTTCCACATTAAATAGATATAATTTACATTTTTACATCTAATTTACAGCCATTTGGCCTGGGTAGCCATTTGATTAGCTGTTCAGGAGTCTTATGGCTTGGGGGTAGAAGCGATTTTTAGGAGCCTCTTGGAACGAGACTTGGCACTTCGGTACCACTTGCCGTGCGGTAGTAGGGAGAACAGTCTATGACTAGGGTGGCTGGAGTCTATGACAATTTTTAGGGTCTTCCTCTGACACCGCCTGGTATAGAGGTCCTGGTTGGCAGGAAGCTTGGCCCCAGTGATGTACTGGGCTGTACGCACTACACTCTGTAGTGGCTTGCGGTTGGAGGCCGAGCAGTTGCCATACCAGGCGGTGATGCAACCCGTCAGGATGCTCTCGATGGTGCAGCTGTAAAACCTTTTGAGGACCCATGCCAAATCTTTTCAGTCTCCTGAGGGGGAATAGGTTTTGTCATGCCATCTTCACGACTGTCTTGGTGTGCTTGGAACATGTTCGTTTGTTGGTGATGTGGACGCCAAGGAACTTGAAGCTCTCAACCTGCTCCACTACAGACCCGTTGATGAGAATGGGGGAGTGCCCAGTCCTCAATCAACTCCTTCGTCTTGATCACGTTGAGGGAGAGGTTGTTGTCCTTGCACCACACGGTCAGGTCTCTGTGATAAGCAAACTTAATGATGGTGTTGGAGTCGTGCCTGGACGTGCAGTCATGTGTGAACAGGGAGCACAGGAGGGGGCTGAGCACGCACCCCTGAGGGGCCCCCGTGTCGAGGATCAGCATGGCGGATGTGTTGTTACCTACCCTTACCACCTGGGGGCGGCCCTTCAGAATCCATTTGCAGAGGGAGGTGTTTAATCCCAGAGTCCTTAGCTTGAAAGGTGAGCTGTTGTCAATGAATAGCATTCTCACATAGGTGTTCCTCTTGTCCAGGTGTGAAAGGGCAGTGTGGAGTGCAATAGAAATTGCATAATCTGTGGATCTGTTGGTGTGGTATGCAAATTAGAGTGGGTCTAGGGTTTCTTAATGATGTTGATGTGAGCCATGACCAGCCTTTCTACGTGTCAGTAGTTATTTAGGCAGGTTACCTTAGTGTTCTTGGGCACAGGGACTATGGTGGTCTGCTTGAAACATGGTATTACAGACTCAGACAGGGAGAGGTTGAAAACGTCAGTTACAGTGCCTTGCGAAAGTATTCGGCCCCCTTGAACTTTGCGACCTTTTGCCACATTTCAGGCTTCAAACATAAAGATATAAAACTGTATTTTTTTGTGAAGAATCAACAACAAGTGGGACACAATCATGAAGTGGAATGACATTTATTGGATATTTCAAACTTTTTTAACAAATCGAAAACTGAAAAATTGGGCGTGCAAAATTATTCAGCCCCTTTACTTTCAGTGCAGCAAACTCTCTCCAGAAGTTCAGTGAGGATCTCTGAATGATCCAATGTTGACCTAAATGACTAATGATGATAAATACAATCCACCTGTGTGTAATCAAGTCTCCGTATAAATGCACCTGCACTGTGATAGTCTCAGAGGTCCGTTAAAAGCGCAGAGAGCATCATGAAGAACAAGGAACACACCAGGCAGGTCCGAGATACTGCTGTGAAGAAGTTTAAAGCCGGATTTGGATACAAAAAGATTTCCCAAGCTTTAAACATCGCAAGGAGCACTGTGCAAGCGATAATATTGAAATGGAAGGAGTATCAGACCACTGCAAATCTACCAAGACCTGGCCGTCCCTCTAAACTTTCAGCTCATACAAGGAGAAGACTGATCAGAGATGCAGCCAAGAGGCCCATGATCACTCTGGATGAACTGCAGAGATCTACAGCTGAGGTGGGAGACTCTGTCCATAGGACAACAATCAGAAGAAAGCCATTTCTTAAAGATATCCATAAAAAGTGTCGTTTAAAGTTTGCCACAAGCCACCTGGGAGACACACCAAACATGTGGAAGAAGGTGCTTTGGTCAGATGAAACCAAAATTGAACTTTTTGGCAACAATGCAAAACGTTATGTTTGGCGTAAAAGCAACACAGCTCATCACCCTGAACACACCATCCCCACTGTCAAACATGGTGGTGGCAGCATCATGGTTTGGGCCTGCTTTTCTTCAGCAGGGACAGGGAAGATGGTTAAAATTGATGGGAAGATGGATGGAGCCAAATACAGGACCATTCTGGAAGAAAACCTGATGGAGTCTGCAAAAGACCTGAGACTGGGACGGAGATTTGTCTTCCAACAAGACAATGATCCAAAACATAAAGCAAAATCTACAATGGAATGGTTCAAAAATAAACATATCCAGGTGTTAGAATGGCCAAGTCAAAGTCCAGACTTGAATCCAATCGAGAATCTGTGGAAAGAACTGAAAACTGCTGTTCACAAATGCTCTCCATCCAACCTCACTGAGCTCGAGCTGTTTTGCAAGGAGGAATGGGAAAAAATGTCAGTCTCTCGATGTGCAAAACTGATAGAGACATACCCCAAGCGACTTACAGCTGTAATCGCAGCAAAAGGTGGTGCTACAAAGTATTAACTTAAGGGGGCTGAATAATTTTGCACGCCCAATTTTTAAGTTTTTGATTTGTTAAAAAAGTTTGAAATATCCAATAAATGTCGTTCCACTTCATGATTGTGTCCCACTTGTTGATTCTTCACAAAAAAATACAGTTTTATATCTTTATGTTTGAAGCCTGAAATGTGGCAAAAGGTCCCAAAGTTCAAGGGGGCCGAATACTTTCGCAAGGCACTGTAAGTCCTCCCGGGTGGCGCAGTGGTTAAGGGCGCTGTACTGCAGCGACAGCTGTGCCACCAGAGACTCTGGGATCGCGCCCAGGCTCTGTCGTAACCGGCCGCGACCGGGAGGTCTGTGGGGCGACGCACAATTGGCCTAGCATTGTCCGGGTTAGGGAGGGTTTGGCCGGTAGGGAAATCCTTGTCTCATCGCGCACCAGCGACTCCTGTTGCGGGCCGGGTGCAGTGCGCGCTAACCAAGGTTGCCAGGTGCACGGTGGTTCCTCCGGCACATTGGTACGGCTGGCTTCCGGTTGGATGGCGCTGTGTTAAGAAGCAGTGTGGCTTGGTTGGGTTGTGTATCGGAGGACGCATGACTTTCAACCTTCGTCTCTCCCGAGCCCGTACGGGAGTTGTAGCGATGAGACAAGATAGTAGCTACTAATAATTGGATACCACGAAGTTGGGGAGAAAAAGGGGTAAAAGAATAAATACATGTCAGTTAAGACACTTGCCAGCTGGTCAGCACATGCTCAGTGTACAGGTAATCCATCTACGCCTTATGTTGACCTGTTTGAAGGTCTTACTCACATCGGCTGCGAAATACGTGAGTCGTCTGTAACAGCTGATGCTGATGCTCTCGTGCATGTTTCAGTGTTATTTGCCTCGAAGCGAGCATAGAAGCTATTTAGCTCGTCTGGTAGGGTCGTGTCACTGGGCAGCTCTCGGCTGGGCTTCCCTTTGTAGTTCGTAATAGTTTGCATGCCCTGCCACATCCGACGAGTGTCGGAGCCGTTGTAGTACGATTCGAGTTCGATACGATACATGATTCCATATGTGTTATTTCATGTAAAACATTTAAAAAATAAAGAAAAACCCTAGAATGAGTATGTGTGTCCAAACTTTTGACTGGTGCTGTAAGTATTCAGACCCTTTGCTATGAGACTCAAAGTTGAGTTTCCAATTTGCATCCTTGAGATGTTTAAACAACTTGATTGGAGTCCACCTTTGGTAAATTCAAATGATTGGACATGATTTGGAAAGGCACAGTAGCGTCCATCATTCTTCAATGGAAGGAGTTTGGAACCTTCAAGACTCTTCTTTGAGCTGGCCACCCTGCCAAACTGAGCAATAGGGGGAGAAGGGCATTGAGAGGTGACCAAGAACCTGATGGTCACTCTGACAGAGCTATAGAATTCCTCTGTGGAGATAGGAGAACCTTCCAGAAGCACAACCATCTCTGCAGCACTCCACCAATCGGGCCTTTATGGTAGAGTGGCCAGACAGAAGCCACTCCTCAGTAAAAGGCACATGACAGCACGCTTGGAGTTTGCCAACAGGCACTTAAAGGAATCTCAGACCATGAGAAACAAGATTCTCTGGTCTGAGGAAACCAAGATTGAACTCATTGGCCTGAATGCCAATGGTCTGGAGGAAACCTGGCACCATCCTTACAGTGAAGCATGGTGGTGGCAGCATCATGATGTGGAGATGTTTTTCAGCGGCAGGGACTGGGAGATTAGTCAGGATCAAGGGAAAGATCCCATCTCATATGTATATACTCTACTCTATACTATTCTACTGTATCTTAGTCCAATGCTGCTCTGACATATATGTATATATATTATTAATCCTTTCCTTACTTAGATTTACGTGTATTTTGGCTATATGTTGGGAAACTGTTAGACATCACTTGTTAGATATTACTGCACTGTCGGAGCTAGAAGCACAAGCATTTCACTACACCCGCAATAACATCTGCTAAACACATGTATGTGAGCAACACACACACACACGCACACACAGTTATCTTCAACTCCAGGAGATAACGGATTAGTTGGTTTGGGGTGGTAGGGTGGGTAATCAGTGGTCCTCCTCTGGGATGAGTTGGTTTGGGGCGGTAGGGTGGGTAACCATGGTCCCTCATCTGGGATGAGTTGGTTTGGGGCGGTAGGGTGGGTAACCATGGTCCCTCATCTGGGATGAGTTGGTATGGGGCGGTAGGGTGGGTAATCAGGGGTCCTCATCTGGGATGAGTTGGTTTGGGGTGGTAGGGTGGGTAACCATGGTCCCTCATCTGGGATGAGTTGGTTTGGGGTGGTAGGGTGGGTAATCAGGGGTCCTCATCTGGGATGAGTTGGTTTGGGGTGGTAGGGTGGGTAGTAGGGTGGGTAACCATGGTTCCAATTCTGGGATGAGTTGGTATGGGGTGGTAGGGTGGGTAATCAGGGGTCCTCATCTGGGATGAGTTGGGTTGGGTGGTAGGGTGGGTAATCAGGGGTCCTCATCTGGGATGAGTTGGTTTGGGGTGGTAGGGTGGGTAATCAGGGGTCCTCATCTGGGATGAGTTGGTTTGGGGTGGTAGGGTGGGTAGTAGGGTGGGTAACCATGGTTCCAATTCTGGGATGAGTTGGTATGGGGTGGTAGGGTGGGTAATCAGGGGTCCTCATCTGGGATGAGTTGGGTTGGGTGGTAGGGTGGGTAACCATGGTCCCTCATCTGGGATGAGTTGGTATGGGGTGGTAGGGTGGTAGGGTGGGTAACCATGGTCCCTCATCTGGGATGAGTTGGTATGGGGTGGTAGGGTGGGTAACCATGGTCCCTCATCGAGGGCTAAAGAAACACAAAGGAAGGGGTGTGACTGTTGAAAAGTATTTGAAGGGGTGGTCATCTGGGTTGAGTGGGTGACAGACATGTAGCTAACTCTATGTTGTGGCAGGTTTAGGAGAGCTAGGGGGTCTAGTTTGGGAAAATCTGCTCTGTCCTTGTGTCCTCATGCTGGAAAGGCCTGAGAAGTGAACCCTTGACTGGCACTCAACAGGTCACTGGGACTGAGAAACATACTGCTGGCCATGCAGGCTGTGTGTGTGTGTGTGTGTGTGTGTGTGTGTGTGTGTGTGTGTGTGTGTGTGTGTGTGTGTGTGTGTGTGTGTGTGTGTGCGTGCGAGAGAAGGTTAATGTGAGAGAGAGAAAGTGTGTGCAGTACACCACGTTTCTCCTACAAACCCATCTGTCGGTGTGTGTGAAGTGTGCGATACTTCAGGTCCTTCTTCTCCCTGTGTGATGCCCTTTACTTCTCCTCAAATCAAAATCAAAGTTTATTTGTCACAGATTTGCAGATGTTATGGGGTGGGAATCGATCATGTCAGACACGCCGCTTTCATCAGCGGGACGGAGAAAAATCTGCCAAGGCATAGCCATCCCATTTCCTGTCTCGGCAACGGATATAAAAAGGGAGATGTACCGTATGACTGTCCTGAAAGATCACAAGACTGAGCACTCATAGCAGATGCATACTGACATTCCAAGTATACAATGCACAGACTGGTGGCTAATAACAAAGGCTTAGAAGGAAGGATGAGAGGAAGGATGAGAGGAAGGAGAGAGGGAGTAAGGAGAGAGGAAGGAGAGAGGAAGGAGGGAGGAAGGAGGGAGGAAGGAGAGAGGAAGGGGAGAGGAAGGGGAGAGGAAGGGGAGAGGAAGGAGGGAGGAAGGAGAGAGGAAGGAGGGAGGAAGGAGAGAGGAAGGAGAGAGGGAGTAAGGAGAGAGGAAGGAGGGAAGAAGGAGAGAGGGAGTAAGGAGAGAGGAAGGAGGAAGGAAGGAGAGAGGGAGGAAGGAGAGAGGAAGGAGAGAGGAAGGAGGGAGGAAGGAGAAAGGGAGTAAGGAGAGAGGAAGGAGAGAGGAAGGAGGGAGGAAGGAGAGAGGGAGTAAGGAGAGAGGAAGGAGATAGGAAGGAGGGAGGAAGGAGAGAGGAAAGGGGAGTACGGAGGGAATAAGGAGAGAGGAAAGGGGAGTACGGAGGGAATGAGGAGAGAGGAAAGGGGAGTATGGAGGGAATAAGGAGAGAGGAAAGGGGAGTACGGAGGGAATAAGGAGAGAGGAAAGGGGAGTACGGAGGGAATAAGGAGAGAGGAAAAGGGAGTACGGAGGGAATAAGGAGAGAGGAAAGGGGAGTACGGAGGGAATAAGGAGAGAGGAAAGGGGAGTACGGAGGGAATAAGGAGAGAGGAAAGGGGAGTACGGAGGGAATAAGGAGAGAGGAAAGGGGAGTACGGAGGGAATAAGGAGAGAGGAAAGGGGGAGGAAAAAGGGCACAAGAAGGGAAGAAGGAGGAGGAAGGAGAGAGGGAGGAGGGAGGAAGGAGAGAGGGAGGAGGGAGTGAGGAGGGAGGAAGGAGAGAGGGAGGAGGGAGGAAGGAGGGAGTGAGGAAGGAGGGAGGGAGTGAGGAGGGAGGAAGGAGAGAGGGAGGAGAGAGGGAGGAGGGAGTGAGGAGGGAGGAAGGAGAGAGGGAGGAGGGAGGAAGGAGAGAGAGAGGGAGGAGAGAGTGAGGAGGGAGTGAGGACGGAATGAGGAGGGAGGGAGTGAGGAGGGAGAGAGGGAGGAGGGAGGTAGGAAGGAAGGAAGGAAGGAAGGAAGGAAGGAAGGAGGGAGGAAGGAGGGAGGGAGGAAGGAGGGAGGGAGGGAGGAGGGAGTGAGGAGGGAGTGAGGAGGGAGGGAGGAGAGAGGGAGGAGAGAGGGAGGAGGGAGGGAGGAGGGAGGAAGGAGGGAGGGAAACGGGAAACGGGCACTATAATAGTACAGTATTAGGGCCCACTGAGAAAATTACAAACCTCTGACCAAGAGTCATTTTGACAAATATGTAAAATATGTAGAATTAAACGCTGATAGACATGCAGTGTGAGACGTCCATCTTTAAGCCACTGCAGCTACATTAACTAGTCTCACCCAGGCCTATAGATAGAGTTCAACACACTATCCTCCATAGTCCCATGACAATAACAATCCAATTGACATTCATGCCAGAATGTATGTCTTTAGGTGCCAACATGGCACCTGTAAAAAGTCCCCATTTGAAACGCTGCCAAACGCCTGTATTGTATTTCTATGGCTCTGTTGCTCACCCAGGCCTCTGTAATGTGTGGGTGAGTACAGTAGCTATGTGGCCCTGTGCGGTTGGAGTAAAACCCCTCGGTCCACACCACCGATCTGTTTGATGCTGGAGTCTTGGCACCAGCCAGACTGAGACAGGCCAGTGTTGTGTCTGTCTTTCTCTAGTGGGCTGGCCGGGGCCTTGGTTGGTTCAGTTGCTTTATTCAGCTGTTTTCTTTGCTTAGCTTACAGTATGTATGGGCCTGTATTCACATAGCATCTCAGGATATGAGTGCTGATCTAGGATCAGTTTAGCCTTTTAGATCATAATAAACCTGATCTGAGATCAGCACTCTTGCTCTTGAGATGTTTTGTGAATCCAGGTCCTGACAGTTGGAGTGTGTGTTGATGCTGGCCGGCCAAAGATGGCTGCATTTTTTGCTCACTACCTTCCTACGGTCCGATGAAAGTTGTTTCTAGGTTTTCTGTGGGCTTCAAACGAAATGGCAGCAGTGCTAGCCCTGGCTGAAACATATAGCTGCCAGTGAAGAGTGGAATTTCAATACGCGGGCCCCAAAAACACTGCTCCACGTTTCCTGCCAGTCTGCTTCCTGCGTGGACACTCTTGTGGAGGTTGCCTTGTCTTCCGCTCTGTGCTATTTCTCTCCAGACCCAAAAATGTCAATAATATAACAAGCAGAGACAAAAAATATACTTTGTAATCTCATAATCGCCACTATTATGTCTCAGAACTCAGCCTAGGCTGTCCTCCTCTCAACATCTATAACAAACACAAACACAATGGTGAATAGTCATGGATACTTGTCTGATGTTTGGGTTGCTCCCGTATTCCTCAGTGGCAGTCTGAACCCTCTATTTTCTATTCAATGAAAATACTGCATTTGTATCAACTGCATTAATATATATATATAGGCCCTTATACACCGTTGCTGACAGGTATATAAAATCGATCACACAGCCATGCAATCACCATAGACAAACATTGGCAGCAGAATGGCCTGAAGAGATCATTGAATTTAAACTTGAAAACGTCATAGGATGCCACCATTCCAACAAGTCAGTTCGTCAAATTTCTGCCTTGCTAGAGTTGCCCCGGTCAACTGTAAATGCTGTTATGGTGGAAACATCTAGGAGCAACAAAGGCTCAGCCGCGAAGTGGTAGGCCACACAAGCTCACAGAAGGGGACCCCAAAGTGCTGAAGCTCGTAGCGTGTAAAAATCATCTGTCCTCGGTTGCAACAATGTCAGGAGCTTCATGAAATGGGTTTCCATGGCTGCACACAAGCCTAAGATCACTGCCAAGTGTCGGCTGGAGTGATGTAAAGCTCGCTTCAATTGTACTCTGGACCAGTGAAAACATGTTCTCTGGAATGATGAATCACGCCTCACCATCTGGTAGCCTGACGGACAAATCTGGGTTTGGCGGATGCCAGGAGAACGCTACCTGCCCCAATACATAATGCAAACTGCTTCCAACTTTGTGGCAACAGTTTGGGGAAGGCCCTTTCCTGTTTCAGCATGACAATGCCCCCTGTGCACCACGTGAGGTCCATACAGAAATGGTTTGTCGAGATCGGTGAGGAAAACTTGATTGCCCTGCACAGAGCCCTGACCTCAACCCCATCGAACACCTTTGGGATGAATTGGAACGCCGACTGCGAGCCAGGCCTAATCGCCCAACATCAGTGCCCGACTTCACTATGTGGCTGAATGGAAGCAAGTCCTGCAGCAATGTTCCAACATCTGGTGGAAAGCCTTCCCAGAAGAGTGGAGGCTGTTATAGCAGCAAAGGGGTGGGGGGGGGGGGGGGGGGGACCAACTCCATATTAATGGCCATGATTTTGGAATGAGACATCATGTAGTGTATATGTATTGTATGCACATATACTGTACAGATGAAGTCGGAAGTTTACATACACTTATGTTGGAGTTATAAAAAATTGTTTTTCAACCACTTCACAAATGTCTTGTTAACAAACTATAGTTTTGGCAAGTCGGTTAGGACATCTACTTTGTGCATGACACAAGTAATTTTTCCAACAACTGTTTACAGACAGATTACTTCACTTATAATTCACTGTATCACAATAACAGTGGGTCAAACGTTTACATACACTAAGTTGACTGTGTCTTTAAACAGCTTGGAAAATTCAAGGAAATTATGTCATGGCTTTAGAAGCATCTGATAGGCTAATTGACATCATTTGATTGGGGGTGTGCCTGTGGATTTATTTCAAGGCCTACCTTCAAACTCAGTGCCTCTTTTCTTGAGATCATGGGAAAATGAAAAGAAATCAAAAGACCTCAGAAAGAAAATTGTAGACATCCACAAGTCTGGTTCATCATTGGGAGCAATTTCCAAATGTCTGAAGGTACCATGTTCATCTGTACACCATGGGACCACGCAGCCGTCATGTCTCATGTCTCCTAGAGATGAACGTACTTTGGTGCGAAAATTCTAAATCAATCCCAGAACAACAGCAAAGGACCTTGTGAAGATGCTAGAGGAAACAATTACAAAAGTATCTATATCCACAGTAAAAATGAGTCCTATATCAACATAACCTGAGAGGCCGCTCAGCAAGGAAGAAGCCACTGCTCCAAAACCGCCATTAAAAAAAGCCAGACTACGGTTTGCAACTGCACATGGGGACAAAGATCGTACTTTTGGAGAAATGTCCTCTGGTCTGAGGACAAAATATAACTATTTGGCCATAATGACCATCATTATGTTTGGAGAAAAAAGGGGAAGGCTTGCAAGCCAAAGAACACCATCCCAACCGTGAAGCACAGGGGTGGCAGCATCATGTTGTGGGGGTGCTTTGCTGCAGGAGGGACTGGTGCACTTCACAAAATAGATGGCGTCATGAGGTAGAAGAATTATGTGGATATATTGAAGCAACATCTCAAGACATCAGTCAGGAAGTCAAAGCTTGGTCGCAAATGAGTCTTCCAAATGGACAAATGACCCCAAGCATACTTCCAAAGTTGTGGGAAAATGGCTTAAGGACAACAAAGTCAAGGTATTGGAATGGCCATCACAAAGCCCTGACCTCAATCCTATAGAAAAGGTGTGGGCAGAACAGAAAAAGTGTGTGCGAGCAAGGAGGCCTACAAACCTGACTCAGTTACACCAGCTCTGTCAGGAGGAATTGGCCAAAATTCACCTAACTTATTGTGGGAAGCTTGTGGAAGGCTATCCGAAACGTTTGACCCAAGTTAAACAATTTAAAGGCAATGCTACCAAATACTAATTGAGTGTATGTAAACTTCTGACCCACTGGGAATGTGATGAAACAAATAAAAGCTGAAATAAATCATCCTTTCTACTATTCTGACATTTCACATTCTTAAAATAAAGTGGTGATCCTAACTGACTTAAAACAGGGAATATTTACTAGGATTAAATGTCAGGAATTGTGAAAAACTGAGTTTAAATGTATTTGGCTGAGGTGTATGTAAACTTCCGACTTCAACTGTAGGTATGTGGTGTATAATAGGACTAAGAGCAGCAGACTCCACTTATTCAAATCAACACGTGAATGAATAGAGAATATTCATATTATCATTATAACTCCTGATCCATGGAAGCCAAATCTTCTCATATCAGTGGTTGATAAATAAACGTCCTTGCAATTATTCAACTGACTAATGCTAAAATTTGTGTATTTGATTCCCCTCATTGAAGTGTCTTAACAGAGTAACTGCAAAATAGACAAACAACGGTCAAATTACAACAAGAATGTGTGTTTATTACGCATGCTGGGCTGTCAAATTATTTGGCAACGGTCCGTGTCCCTCCATCACGCAAGATCAATAAGAAACCAGCTAAAGAGAATGTATTTGGGTTTTGAAAGCATGAAAGGCCATAAGTAGTTTCTTGCATCTATAAAAGTTGGTTCCATTGAAGACATTTAAAAAACAAAATGTCTTCCCACAAAGTTCTAAATACATCAATGAACGCTACATGATGGATGAAGTGCTAGATAACAACAACCTAAGGCTTTGTCACTGCTAATATCTTCCTCCAGCTGTTTTAAATGACATCTGTGAGGATTGAGAGACTCGTAAAACAACCAGAGGGAAGAGAGTGATATAGTGATGTGTCTCTGAGCTAAAAAATCAGATGGATGACTGATCCATAATCAGGGTCCAGTCTAAATCCATCAACTTCCATTTAGGAACCTCATAGCAACAAATAAGAAATACAGCAATTACCAATCACACTGCTCCTGGCACAATACAATCTTCAAAAACAAAACAACAGGCCTTCTACAGCTGCATTGCTTGCTGTTTGGGGTTTTAGGCTGGGATTCTGTACAAGCACTTTGTGACATCTGCTGATGTAAAAATAGCTTTCTAAATACATTTGATTGATTTCATTTCTGATCTCCAAACATGGTGGTTCCTTAAATGGATACTTTGGGATTAGCAGTTTAAAGGGAGTTGCTAACCAGTGTAAGGGAGGTATGTTAGTATAATGACTGGAAGTCTAGGGCATCTGCTAGCATGCTAGCAGATACCCACAGATTTACAGTTATTGCCATTGGCTTGCAAAACTACCTCTAACTTCCTTCCTACTGGACACAGAGACATAAAAATTGTATCCACAAGTTAATCTGACTCTTGGGACGTAGATAATTGCCAAAAATATCCTTTTAATGTTCAACCACGATTGATGACCCACTTTTTGGGTCATCAAACGCAGGTTCTGGAATTCAACAAACACAATCACAATGCGTTGAGCCACAACGCCCACCACAGCCCACAAGAATTCAGCCAAGACCCGACAGTAAGTGCTCCTGTCCTTTTGGGAACAACAACATAACACAATTCTGTGCATGCATGCCTGACTTCACATTATCTACATAAGCACATTAGGTTTGGACTATTCTACCATAACATGACAGGAGAAAACCTTCGTGACAGTGGTTCTGGCTAGGTCAAGACAGCCAGTGTGATCAGCAGGTCTATGTGTGCTCCGGGGCCCGGTTTCCCAAAAGCCATGGAACTTAGACTTACGAGAGTTTTAACGATGCATCGTAAAACTAAAGGCTGAAGATTTCACACCAATTTACCACCCAAAAAAACAAGCAGTGCACTTGTTACAAAGGGGACACTTAACTGTCTCGTTACAGGAGCTGTCCCGTGCTGAACATTCTTCCAGAATATAGACTAAAGAGTTTGCTGTAGCTCTTAAATGATGTATGCCTATTCAAAGTCATATTTTTTTTTTTTACACAATGCAGTTTCCCATCAGGAGAAGACATGTTTTCTAGTCTATTGTGTTTGTATTATATTGGCCATGTGTTCTGTACTCTAAGTGTTTGTATTATGTTTGCCATGTGTTCTGTATTCTAAGTGTTTGTATAATGTTGGCCATGTGTTCTGTATTCTAAGTGTTTGTACTATGTTGGCCATGTGTTCTATATTCTAAGTGTTTGTATTATGTTGGCCATGTGTTCTGTATTCTAAGTGTTTGTATAATATTGGCCATGTGTTCTGTATTCTAAGTGTTTGTATTATGTTGGCCATGTGTTCTGTATTCTAAGTGTTTGTATTATGTTGGCCATGTGTTCTGTAGGCAGCAGCAGGCTCATAAGCATTCATTCAAACAGCACTTTCCTGCATTTGCCAACAGCTCTTAGCAATGCTTGCTTCACAGCATTGTTTATGACTTCAAGCCGATCAACTCCCAAGATTAGGCTGGCAATTCTATAGTGCCTATAAGAACATCCAATAGTCAAAGGTATATGAAATACAAATGGTATAGAGAAATAGTCCTATAACTCCTATAATAACTACAACCTAAAACTTCTTAACTGTGAATATTGAAGACTCATGTTAAAAGGAACCACCAGCTTTCATATGTTCTCATGTTCTGAGCAAGGAACTGAAACGTTAGCTTTTTTTACATGGCACATATTGCACTTTTACTTTCTTCTCCAACACTGTGTTTTTTCATAATTTAAACCAAATTGAACATGTTTCATTATTTATTTGAGACTAAATAGATTTTATTATATTATATTATATTAAGTATTATATTATGGTAAAATAAAAGTGTTCATTCAGTATTGTTGTAATTGTCATTACTACAAATATATATAAAAATCGGCCGATTATTCGTTATTGGCTTTTTTTGGTCCTCCAATAATCGGTATCGGCGTTGAAAAATCATAATCAGTCGACCTCTAGTACGGAGACGGATAGAGTAAATTAACAAGCGTCCAGGTAGAGGGGAAAGAAGGGAAGTGGTGTGTGTGTGCATTTGTGCATGAGAGTGTGTGTGTGTGTGTGTGTGTGTGTGTGTGTGTGTGTGTGTGTGTGTGTGTGTGTGTGTGTGTGTGTGTGTGTGTGTGTGTGTGTGTGTGTGTGTGTGTGTGTGTGTGTGTGTGTGTGTGTTGAGGGAAGGATTGGTAGTGGTGATAGAATCAGTTCAGTGTCTTTTTTTTGGCAAGCGATCAAACAAGGAGCACATCTTGTTCTATTATATAATATCCTGCTGTTGTGGCCAGCCTCTGAGCCTGCTGGTCAGACAGTCTGCTCTGGACTTATTCAAATCCAATCTACTTGTTTTGTGCCCCCTCGTGCGGTGGAGGAGATCTTCGTGGGCTTTACTCAGCCTTGCCTTAGGGTAGTAAGTTGGTCTGTTGATATCCCTCTAGTGCTGTGGGGGGGGGGGGGCTGTGCTTTGGCAAAGTCGGAGGGGTTATATCTTGCCTGGTTGGTCCTGTCCGGGGGTATCGTCTGATGGGGCCACTGTGTCCCCGACATCTGTCCCCGACGTCCCCGTATCTATGTTGCTATACTTTATGTGCCGGGGGGCTAGGGTCAGTCTGTTATATCTGGTGTAATTCTCCTGTCTTATCAGGTGTCCTATGTTAATTTAAATATGCTCCCTCTTATTCTCTCTCCTTCTCTCCCTCCCCTCAGGACTACCTGGCCTGATGACTCCTGGCTGTCCCCAGTCCACCTGGTCATGCTGCAGCACCAGTTTCAACTGTTCTGCCTGCAGTTATGGAACCCTGACCTGATCACCGGACGTGCTACCTTGTCCCGGACCTGCTGTTTTCGACTTTCTCTCTCTACCGCACCTGCTGTCTTGACCTCTGAATGCTCGGCTATGAAAAGCCAACTGACATTTACTCCTGAGGTACTGACCTGTTGCACTCTCTACAACCACTGTGATTATTATTAGACCCTGCTGGTCATCTATGAACGTTTGAACATCTTGAAGAACAATCTGTCTTTAATGGCCTTGTGCTCTTATCATCTCCACTCGGCAGAGCTAGAAGACTACTCGCCATCCCTCAGATCCTGGTTCCTCTCTAGGTTTCTTCCTTGGTTCATGCCTTTCTAGGGAGTTTTTCCTAGACACTGCACTTCTACATCTGCATTGCATGCTGTTTGGGGTTTTAGGCTGGATTTCTGTACAGCGCTTTGTGACATCTGCTGATGTAAAGAGGGCTTATAAATACATTTGATTGATTGAACAGTGCCAACGTAATACACATTTGTTTTTGAGGTGCAAGGTAATATAAGCTGAGTTCTAAAATCAGCCTTGAATGCAATACAAATGGCTATGGAGTTTAATAGTGTGTCCCTTTCAAGTACAGATCCTGGGTCAGGTATTGCTCTTTGAAGTCACAGATCCTGGGTCAGGTATTGCTCTTTGAAGTCACAGATCCTGGGTCAGGTATTGCTCTTTGAAGTCACAGATCCTGGGTCAGGTATTGCTCTTTGAAGTCGGCACAGAAATGAAGCCGTGCCTATGTAGTAGTCCTCAGTCGCAGTCAGGTTTCATTTGGTAACCTTGACATTTATGGTAGCCCTTAATGTCACAACTTGTGTCAACATAAATACAGATGTTTCACAGAGCCGAAGGCCTCAAGCCTTGTTACTTCTCATCTAATAACCTGTTCAGTTAGTTAGGTCTCGGATCTGAAACATGAAATACATTAATGTTAATGAAAACCAATGTTCTTGAAAACATGCTCTATACCCTCCCGAATGAACAATTAGTGGAGTCAGATCAAAAATAAATACAGTTCAGTTCATTAACCATGCACCAAGTTAATAGCCTTGGTAGGCTACATAATCACATTTTTTCCCGCATTGCATAAATATTATGATACCTATTGCCTATTCTTGAAATGTTTTTCTTGTTGTGGGCTTTTAAAAGCATGGCACAACATGCTGAGGTAAGGAATGCCATCCATTCTATTCTGCCTCTCATGTTCCTAAACCAGCCTTACTTTGAGGATTTAGTTTTAATTTAGTTATTTCATTTGACCATTTTATAAAACCAGCTCACATAAAACTTGAAAAAGCCATACGTGCACGTGAGTTAAGGGATCCCTTAAAGCACCAATCCCGTTAGAGGGATAGATTTGACAACATCCGTTGAAATTGCAGAGCGACAAATTCAAACTACAGAAATATAAACAGTCAACATTCACGAAAATATAAGTGTACTACATCAAAATAAAGCTTAACTTCAGATTTCAAAAAGGCTCTACGGCGAAAGCACACCATGCGATTATCTGAGGACAGCAGCCCGCATACAGAAACATAAAAATAATTTTTCAACCAGCCAGGTGCGACACAAAAGTCAGAAATAACGATATAATAAATGCCTTACCTTTGAAGATCTTCATCTTTTTGCAATCCTAAATGCCTCAGTGACACAGTGAATGGTCGTTTTGTTCGATAAATTCCTTCTTTATATCCCCAAAATGTCAATTTATTTGGCGCGTTTGATTCAGAAATACACCGGTTCCAACTTGCCCAACATGACTACAAAGTATCTAATAAGTTACCTGTAAACTTGGTCCAAACATTTCAAACAACATTTCTAATCCAAACTCAAGTACCCTAAAATGTAAATAAACGATAAAATATAAGACGGGATAAACAGTTTCCAATACCGAAGAAAAACAACATGGAGCGCGCTCTTGTTCACAGACACACCAAAAGAATAGAGACCTTCTGAGTGACATGTAGAAAGAATAGGAGTACTTGTTCATTTCTCAAAAGAAAAACATCTAACAATTTCTAAAGACTGTTGACATCTAGTGGAAGCCATAGGAACTGCAATCTGGGCCCGAATAAATCAGGTTTCCCAGAGAAAGGCATTGGAAAACACAATGACCTCAAAAACAAATTCCCTGGATGGATCGTGCTCTGGGTTTTGCCTGCCAAATCAGTTCTGTCATACTCACAGACATTATTTTAACCGTTTTAGAAACTTTAGAGTGTTTGCTATCCAATACTACCATGCATATGTATATCCTAGCTTCTGGGCCTGAGTAACAGGCAGTTTACTTTGGGCACGCTTTTCATCCGGATGTGAAAATACTGCCCACTATCCCGAAGAAGTTAAATCATGGAGGACAACACACAATAAAGTCTGGGACTTATTTCCATTGTTAAATCATGGAGGATAACACACAATAAAGTCTGGGACTTATTTCCATTGTTAAATCATGGAGGATAACACACAATAAAGTCTGGGACTTATTTCCATTGTTAAATCATGGAGGATAACACACAATAAAGTCTGGGACTTATTTCCATTGTTAAATCATGGAGGATAACACACAATAAAGTCTGGGACTTATTTCCATTGTTAAATCATGGAGGATAACACACAATAAAGTCTGGGACTTATTTCCATTGTTAAATCATGGAGGATAACACACAATAAAGTCTGGGACTTATTTCCATTGTTAAATCATGGAGGATAACACACAATAAAGTCTGGGACTTATTTCCATTGTTAAATCATGGAGGATAACACACAATAAAGTCTGGGACTTATTTCCATTGTTAAATCATGGAGGATAACACACAATAAAGTCTGGGACTTATTTCCATTGTTAAATCATGGAGGATAACACACAATAAAGTCTGGGACTTATTTCCATTGTTAAATCATGGAGGATAACACACAATAAAGTCTAGGACTTATTTCCATTGTTAAATCATGGACGATAATACACAATAAAGTCTGGGACTTATTTCCATTGTTAAATCATGGAGGATAACACACAATAAAGTCTGGGACTTATTTCCATTGTTAAATCATGGAGGATAACACACAATAAAGTCTAGGACTTATTTCCATTGTTAAATCATGGAGGATAACACACAATAAAGTCTAGGACTTATTTCCATTGTTAAATCATGGAGGATAACACACAATAAAGTCTGGGACTTATTTCCATTGTTAAATCATGGAGGATAACACACAATAAAGTCTGGGACTTATTTCCATTGTTAAATCATGGAGGATAACACACAATAAAGTCTGGGACTTATTTCCATTGTTAAATCATGGAGGATAACACACAATAAAGTCTAGGACTTATTTCCATTGTTAAATCATGGACGATAATACACAATAAAGTCTGGGACTTATTTCCATTGTTAAATCATGGAGGATAACACACAATAAAGTCTGGGACTTATTTCCATTGTTAAATCATGGAGGATAACACACAATAAAGTCTAGGACTTATTTCCATTGTTAAATCATGGACGATAACACACAATAAAGTCTGGGACTTATTTCCATTGTTAAATCATGGAGGATAACACACAATAAAGTCTGGGACTTATTTCCATTGTTAAATCATGGAGGATAACACACAATAAAGTCTAGGACTTATTTCCATTGTTAAATCATGGACGATAACACACAATAAAGTCTGGGGACTTATTTCCATTGTTAAAACATCGAGGACAAGGCGCAGTGGTTAAGGGCCATCAGAGACTCTGGGTTCGCGCCCACGCTCTGTCGTAACCGGCCGTGACCGGGAGGTCCGTGGGGCGATGCACAATTGGCCTAGCATCGTCTGGGTTAGGGAGGGTTTGGCCGGTAGGGATATCCTTGTCTCATCACGCACTAGCGACTCCTGTGGCAGTACACGCTAACCAGGTCGCTAGGGGCACGGTGTTTCCTCCGACACATTGGTGCGGCTGGCTTCTGGGTTGGATGCACGCTGTGTTAAGAAGCAGTTGGCTTCCGGGTTGGATGCTCGCTGTGTTAAGAATCAGTGCGGCTTGGTTGGGTTGTGTATCGGAGGACGCATGACTTTCAACCTTCGTCTCCCGAGCCCGTACGGGAGTTGTAGCGATGAGACAAGATAGTAAAACAATTGGATACCACGAAATTGGGGAGAAAAAGGGGTACAAAATTTACAAAAATAATTTTTAAAAAACAGTTTAAAAATCATAGAGGACAACACACAATAAAGTCTGGGGACTTATTTCCATAGTTAAATCATCGAGGACAACACACACAATAAAGTCTGGGACTTATTTCCGTTGTGGTTCTCTTGAAAGGTTAAATTGACTGCAGATTAAAAAAAGGGATGCGTAGTCTCAATAGCGGACGCTTGAAAATAAACTAAAAGCGAAAGGGAGAGATAGTTTCAGCTAACCGGGGACATTTCTTTTTACATGAAGTAACGGAGGGAGTTGGACAATGAGAAAACCATTATCTTGAGGCAGTGTAGTGGTCTGGAAGGGATCAAACTAGTTGCACAGATGTTCCCAAGGTGCGAGGCCGCTATCATTCCCATTTTAGAACTTTAAAAAAAAGGCCCTTTGTGTAGGCGACTTTGTCCTCTACATAATGTCAGCTTGCAAATATGGGTCCAAACCAATGATTTATATCAAGACTAGATGACTGACAGGGGGCACTGTTTTGAAGCCACCGCACCTCCATCTTGGCACTCCCCTACCGTGTTAAAAATATTTTGGAAGCTATAGAAATGCATTTATTAATGTCTATATTCCTTTTTGCCAAGTATATTCTATTACAGACACCTTAATGCAAACTTTTTAATTATATTCAGTGAGCTAAACCTAAAATATATATAGAAACATATATATTTTTAAGTAACAGTGTTACTGTCCCCACTACAACCAAAAATACTTAAATAGTAAATGGATTGTCCTTAAAACATTTAATTTAAATACTGTAGAATTCCAGTCATTCCTATGTAGGTCTGCGTCTTCTGGGGAGTGCCAATATGGCCCACCGACTTCAAAGCCTTTCATTGGCCAATACATAGCATAAGCTATCCAGGTTTTACATACATCATTGTTCCCAACTGAAGTTCTAAGCGATGTTCTTTCATCTTCGACGCACACCGTGACAGATGTCTTGTGTCAGTAAGTTTAAAGCGATATTTTACGCGGAGTAATCCACATCCTGAGCGCATGTGGACAAACAGCAATTTTCTCAACATCAAAGTCTCCACACCGCCAGATGCGAATTAATAGCTGCCGCTGCCAACTAACCCCATCCGTAACGATTGAGGAATCAGCTGAATGATGTCGGACAAATGAATATTGACGAGTAACTTTTAAAGGGTACGCCTACTGTATGCCTACATGTTGAAACGTGGGTGCGCCAACTGGTTAACACATTGATAAAGTGTGAGACATGTCAACATGTCAACATACAACAACTATTGCCTTATTCAATGACTTAAGCAAAGTCAAGGGCAGACCTCTAACACCAATACAAGTGTAAGTACACCTCTGTATTTGATAATTGCCTGGTGTGAAGGATCAGCAGCTCATCATTGTCATACACTTGATTCGTGTGTCAAATGTTTAGCCATATTATTACCTAACAAGTAAAACGTTGAGATTTAACATCAACGATATCTAGCTATACTCTTGTGGGAGCACTCATCTACTGTAGCCTCATACACAAGCTATTCTCACCGATGAGCAACAACGTAATACGTATTACATGATTTAATGTCATGAACACAACGTGCTATGTTACAGCTCCATCACCGGTATAGGCTACAAGCTACGGGCTGGTTACAGCTCCATCACCGGTATAGGCTACAAGCTACGGGCTGGTTACAGCTCCATCACCGGTATAGGCTCCAAGCTATGGGCTGGTTACAGCTCCATCACCGGTATAGGCTCCAAGCTACGGGCTGGTTACAGCTCCATCACCGGTATAGGCTCCAAGCTATGGGCTGGTTACAGCTCCATCACCGGTATAGGCTACAAGCTACGGGCTGGTTACAGCTCCATCACCGGTATAGGCTCCAAGCTATGGGCTGGTTACAGCTCCATCACCGGTATAGGCTCCAAGCTACGGGCTGGTTACAGCTCCATCACCGGTATAGGCTACAAGCTACGGGCTGGTTACAGCTCCATCACCGGTATAGGCTCCAAGCTATGGGCTGGTTACAGCTCCATCACCGGTATAGGCTCCAAGCTATGGGCTGGTTACAGCTCCATCACCGGTATAGGCTACAAGCTACGGGCTGGTTACAGCTCCATCACCGGTATAGGCTCCAAGCTATGGGCTGGTTACAGCTCCATCACCGGTATAGGCTACAAGCTACGGGCTGGTTACAGCTCCATCACCGGTATAGGCTACAAGCTATGGGCTGGTTACAGCTCCATCACCGGTATAGGCTCCAAGCTATGGGCTAGTTACAGCTCCATCACCGGTATAGGCTCCAAGCTATGGGCTGGTTACAGCTCCATCACCGGTATAGGCTACAAGCTACGGGCTGGTTACAGCTCCATCACCGGTACAGGCTACAAGCTATGGGCTGGTTACAAGTCCATCACCGGTATAGGCTACAAGCTACGGGCTGGTTACAGCTCCATCACCGGTATAGGCTACAAGCTACGGGCTGGTTACAGCTCCATCACCGGTACAGGCTACAAGCTATGGGCTGGTTACAAGTCCATCACCGGTATAGGCTACAAGCTATGGGCTGGTTACAGCTCCATCACCGGTAAAGCGACCCTCCCCATTTACGTGATACAATTGGTAAGAAATTGAGTAAGAAAACCAGCGTGATACAATGTGGAGAAATATGACGGATATCAAGTTCACAATGGAAACCTATATGGAAAGTGACTTACTGTATTCCCTCCAAAATCAGAGTAAAAACTATATCAATACAAAGTAGGCTACCGTTAGAAAACACAAAGTATGGTCTATTCTGTTATTAATAAATCTGTACAACGGTTGTTGGTCGCTCATATTGCAAGATGCGGACTGTAGGCTACGCTGTAGGAGTGAATCAAAAAGTCAACCTCAGCGCACTGAATACTTGCGTCCCCTACAATTATTTGTTCTCAGCTAAGCGAACTTTACCATTGTATATAGCTTGCATGTTTTGAAACAAATACAACCCCTAAGAGCACAACAATGGACTTAAACACAGGACAATTACTGTATGAAACGTTTAGCGAAATAAGAAAAAACCAACAGGAGACTTACCCTGAGTAAGAACCAAATCGTAGAAGTTGAACGCGAGAAGAAAAGTCACTATCTCAAAACACACATACATCTTATTGAAATCCTAAAGTGCATTGTGAAGGAAAATACAACAAAAACACTGCCGCTTTGATAAGCTCCATGAGACCTTCTGTATCGGCGACATCAGCGACTGCGGCTCTCTGGTGATCCGCTCATGTGCAGGCCGAGAACTGTGGATGAGAAAGAGAACTTCTGGCCCTATGGTCACACGCAGAACATACTGGGCATGCGCGGACGGGGTAACGCCCACCGGTCACAAGAGGACCGGGTTAACGGTGACATGAGAACAGTATGATAACACCGTTATTAATGCATGGGTGCGGGTGGTATGGCTTAAAATGTTTTCAGTTGAAATCCACAGACGTCAGTCAATTAGGCTATTTTAGGTCGTCATTGTAAATAATAATTAGTTCTTAAAACTGACTTGCCTAATTAAATTAAGGTTGAATAAAAAATATATATATATATATATATATATTGGAGTCAAGGTGATGCCTAGAAATATATGCATATCTTTTTGTCATAAAATGTTAACTTTCATTCTTCCACAGACAAACAATTTCAATGTTTTTGTTCATTCACACAGAGTTTTCAACACATTGTTTCATATAAAAGTTTTAAATATAAGTCATCATGATTCTCCAGCAAAGCAACTGTTTATTCTGCAATACACTATAAAATGGGACGCACAGTGAACGACATAAAGTAACAATATGTTTGACCATCGAAATCAACGATGACGGCCTATACCTGGGGGAAGCAACCATGTCAGCCATATTGAGACAACTGATTAGGGGAGATATAATGAAATATAATAGATATATAATAGATATTACGGTAGATTAATGTATCAACGTCACGTATTTACACACACACACACACACAACGTCACCTAGTGTAAACAATTCCCATTGACGTTTAAATAAAGTTTGATGGAATTCAATTTACGCCACTAAAGGTCACATGACTTCCACTGACCTGCACTGGGCCCCACGGAGAGACATAATACACAGTGGCAGAGGTGTGATGGACATCAAGAGGCCACAGGGCTGACTCCAGTCCCCTATCATCCTCCCAGCTCTGGGGAGATTGTTCTATTCGTCTGACCTCCGCCAAGGGGAGGGGGGGGGGGGGGGGGGGGTTGTCCACCCGTCCTTCATGTACAGATTTGCACTCCGCACCACACAAAAGGGCCTGGGCCTCTCATTGACATGGGAGATTAGATGTGACAAAAGCCTGACAAGAGTCCTACGTGTTCTTTTCCTTTTAGCCAGCGCAACGTTACTGCAGTGAAGCCGTCACGGTGGAATGTTACTGATGATGCGTTTGTCATGGACGATATGCGGCCTCGTCAAATACTCTTATTAACAGCTGCAAACATTTGTCTCCACATCTTATGGCAAAATGTGTAGAATTGCAGGCAATTAACTGTTTAACTTCAAACGTTTTCTCTTCGCTGTCAAGAGGAGGGCTGCTAAAATAGGGGGACCCGCGAGCCACTGTGGCCCCCACCCCCATCAATGTTGCCCATCCCTTATTATTGTTTCATTCACTTCTCACCCCCCCCCCCCCTGCTGCTGCTCCCACTATGGACATTCCCACTATGGACATTCCCACTGTGGACATTCCCACTGTGGACATTCCCACTGTGGACATTCCCACTATGGACATTCCCACTATGGACATTCCCACTGTGGACATTCCCACTATGGACATTCCCACTATGGACATTCCCACTGTGGACATTCCCACTATGGACATTCCCACTGTGGACATTCCCACTATGGACATTCCCTCTGGGACATTCCCTCTGGGACATTCCCACTGTGGACATTCCCACTGTGGACATTCCCACTATGGACATTCCCTCTGGGACATTCCCTCTGGGACATTCCCACTATGGACATTCCCACTGTGGACATTCCCACTATGGACATTCCCACTGTGGACATTCCCTCTGGGACATTCCCACTATGGACATTCCCACTGTGGACATTCCCACTATGGACATTCCCACTGTGGACATTCCCTCTGGGACATTCCCACTATGGACATTCCCACCATGGACATTCCCATTGTGGACATTCCCATTGTGGACATTCCCACTATGGACATTCCCACCATGGACATTCCCACCATGGACATTCCCACTATGGACATTCCCACTATGGACATTCCCACTGTGGACATTCCCACTGTGGACATTCCCACTATGGACATTCCCGCTGTGGACATTCCCTCTGGGACATTCCCACTATGGACATTCCCACCATGGACATTCCCACTGTGGACATTCCCACTATGGACATTCCCACCATGGACATTCCCACTGTGGACATTCCCACTATGGACATTCCCACTATGGACATTCCCACTATGGACATTCCCGCTGTGGACATTCCCGCTGTGGACATTCCCTCTGGGACATTCCCACTATGGACATTCCCACTATGGACATTCCCACTGTGGACATTCCCACTCTGGACATTCCCTCTGAGACATTCTATGTTTGAGTAGTAATCTAAATGTGTTATCACTGCACTTTCAACCAATTAAAGACACAACAAAGTTGAAATGGGAATACATTGTCAAATGTGTGTTTTCACCGCGCTTCATCTAATAGCGGAACCAAATGACCTGGATTGCAGTTGAGAATAGATTAAAAGTACATGGTGCAAGTGATCAATGCCGTTGGAGATTCTGTTTGGATATTTGTAATGTGAAGATCTCCACAAAAGTGCAACCTTTGCATGCTATCTTGACAATGCACGCTTGCTATGATCACACAATAAGACTTTTATAGGTACAGTAACCTTAAAATGTCGCCATGTATGAGTTACCAATTTTAAGGTTGAATAAAAACTGTTACTGTTGAAGTTGGAAGTTTACATACACCTTAGCCAAATACATTTAAACTCACAATTTGTGACATTTAATCCTAGTAAAAATTCCCTGTCTTAGGTCAGTTAGGATCACCACTTTATTTTAAGAATGTTAAATGTCAGAATAATAGTTGAGAGAATAATTTATTTCAGCTTTTATTTCTTTCATAACATTCCCAGTGGGTCATAAGTTTACATACACTCAATTAGTATTTGGTAGCATTGCCTTTAAATTGTTTAACTTGGGTCAAATGTTTCGGGTAGCCTTCCACAAGCTTCCCACAATAAGTTGGGTGAATTCCTCCTGACAGACCTGGTGTAACTGAATCAAGTTTGTAGGCCTCCATGCTCGCACACGCTTTTTCAGTTCTGCCCACAAATTTTCTATGGGTTTGAGGACAGGGCTTTGTGACCTATGTGCGACCAAGCCTGAACTTCCTGACGGATGTCTTGAGATGTTGCTTCAATATATCCACATCATTTTCCTCCTCATGTTGCCATCTATTTTGTGAAGTGCACCAGTCCCTCCTGCAGCAAAGCACCCTCACAACATGATGCTGCCACCCCCGTGCTTCACTGTTGGGATGGTGTTCTTCGGCTTGCAAGCCTCCCACTTTATGCTCCAAACATAACGATGGTCATTACGGCCATACAGTTCTACTTTTGTTTCACCAGACGAGAGGACATTTCTCCAAAAAGTACGATCTTTGTCCCCATGTGCAGTTGCAAACTGTAGTCTGGCTTTTTATGGCGGTTTTGGAGCAGTGGCTATTTCCTTGATGAGCGGCCTTTCAGATTATGTCAATATATGCCTCGTTTTGCTGTGGATATAGATACTTTTGTACCTGTTTCCTCCAGCATCTTCACAAGGAAGATGTTGTTCTGGGATTGACTTGCACTTTTCGCACCAAAGTACATTCATTTCTAGGAGACAGAACGCGTCGCCTTCCTGAGTGGTATGATGGCTGCGTGGTCCCATGGTGTTTATACTTGCATAGTATTGTTTGTACAGATGAACGTGGTACCTTCAGGCGTTTGGGAATTGCTCCCAAGGAGGAACCAGACTTGTGGGCATCTAAAAAATAATTATGAGGTCTTGGCTGATTTCTTTTGATTTTCCCATGATGTCAATCAAAGTGGCACTGAGTTTGAAGGTAGGCCTTGAAATATATCCACAGGTACACCCCCAATTGACTCAAATGATGTCAATTAGCCTATCAGAAGCTTCTAAAGCGTTGACATAATTTTCAGGAATTTTCCAAGCTGTTTAAAGGCACAGTCAACTTAGTGTATGTAAACTTCTGAACCACTGGGATTGTGATACAGTGAATTATAAGTGAAATAATCTGTCTGTAAACAATTGTTGGAGAAATTACTTGTGTCATGCACAAAGTAGATGTCCTAACCATCTTGCCAAAACTATAGTTTGTTAACAAGAAACTTGTAGTGGTTGAAAAACTAGTTTTCATGACTCCAATCTAAGTGTATGTAAACTTCCGACTTCAACTGTACATTAGTTTGTAAGGTTGCCTTAACTTTAGGCTATTTACTGTCTTACAAAAGTGATATCGAATTGTTTTAGGTTGACAACGCAACCAAATATCAAGATTTAAAGGAGATGTATCTAGTGCTCGGATAGTTTAATCTGAGACCCTTAATCCTATTATTTTACTTGCATTTTTGGTTTAGTTGGAGACATGAATCCAACATATCACTTGTGGACAAGTTAAAAGTCTATATAGTGTATTGTAAAAGTCATATTGAATTGTGTTTTGTTGTCAATGCAACGAAATATCAACATTTGAAGGAGATGTATATCTTGTGCCACTGACTTAGTCTGACTTTAATTCCAGTTTGTCTACAAATTAATAATTGATATGTTGGATTCACATCTCTTATCTAAACCCAAAATCTAAGTTAAAAGAATAGGACTAAAGTAAATCTAACTTTAAATAAGTTTGATTTGATTTAGTCCTATTCTTCAACTTAGATTTTTGGTTGTGATAGAGATGTGAATCCAACATGTCAATTATTGACATCATAAATGATCAAATCAACCGAAGCGTGAAACCCTATATCTACACTGTATGTATTGTCTTTTAGTTGAACCCTGGGTTGAATGACTTCCCTAATGTGTGTGCGTGTGATCAATCAACCTGAAGGTGTTAAGGGAGAAATGCCTGTCTTTCAGCTCCTCATGGCCGTCTCCAGTTTTCAGTCCTCAGTCTCCCCCCCAGGCAAAACTGCAGACCTTTCACCACCTGCCAGACAGTGTTATGATGTACGAGTATTTGTACATGCAGTTCTACCGCGATACTATTCCTGAAACACTGTCTGCTTGCCTGGATCTCCGGCGTCCTGTATGGGTGTGAACCAAATCCCCACATTTCCCCATTCCTGAGAAAGCAAACAACACTCATAAAGACGTACCGAGGAAGAAACACAGATGTTTTGGCTGTGCCTTATCCAGGCACACAATCGACATGGATCAATCATTTGTGGGTAGCAATAGCAATTGTTTCCCAGTAAATTGCCTTATTTGTTATTCAAGTGTTTGTTTCTTTTTCCGCATATGAGAGGACTGAATGAGATGAGGTCTCGAGTGGTGCTTTAAGAGTACCAGGAGTTTCTAATGCTATTGAATATTTTATACAAAGATACCATAGGCCACCTGTGTCCCACTAGATCTGAGCTTGGTTGCTGTTCAAGTAGGCTACAGACTGTGGCTGGAATAAGAGCTGTACCTCACTGGCTGCGTTCACACAGGCAGCACCATTCTGATTTATACAGGTTGTCCAATTCAGATATTTTGGTCCAATTATTGCTCTTTTAACCAGTCAGATCAGATCTTTTGCCAAGACTTGGGTAAAAGATCAGAATTGGGCTGCATGTATAAACTCCGCTATATTGTGTGATGGAGACTGACGATGTATCTTGTGGCATAGAAAGTAATAATCAAAGTTATAGTTATGAACAAAATTGAACCAATTCAACCCCTATGGGAGTTTGTATAGCGTTTGTAACTTAAAGGGATAGTTGACCCAAATCACAAAATGACATGTTGATTTGCTTACCCTGTAACCAGGGAAATACAACCAAAGCTGAATGTCATACCTTGTCCATAGACTGGTTACAGGCAGTGGGGTAACTAGAGCTTCTTCTTTTTTTTACATGGGATGGCAAAGGGGGTTGCCAAGGCTACTTCAGGGGGTCCATAGACCATGACAGAACATTAGTTAGTAACCCTAACCTGGCATCTAAGGAGCATGAATGAATCCTATGATTTCTGATTAGAGGTAGAAGTGATAACTCACTGAACCCGGAGTTCTTCAATGAGGCAGATAGTGTGGTCCAAAAGGGTTACTTCACTAGAATTATTTAAGATACTATGAATAGTCAGTTTTTAACACACTATGAAGTCAGTGTCTCTACCTCGGGAACTGCAGCTCAATTGACTTCTTTCTTTCTTTATCACACACACACACACACACACACACACACACACACACACACACACACACACACACACACACACACACACACACACACACACACACACACACACACACACACACACACACACACACACACACACACACACACACACACACACACACACACACACAGGGTCTATAAGTGTTGAACATCCAAAACATTTTCAGCAGAGGTGAGACCAAGTCACTGTTTTACAAGTCACATTTAAGTCTCAAGTCTTAGCACTCAAGTCCCAAGTCAAGGCAGGCAATGCCGAGTCAAATCTCAAGTCAAGACCGTCAAGTCTCAAGTCCTAAACTTTGAGTTTCGAGTCCTAAACAAGTCATAATGTCCTCTTCCTTTTCATATTTTTAACAAGAGTAATAGTTAGTATATTACATTTACGCAAATCATGTTTTAAAAATATCTATATATTTATAACTTTCCAAATAAACGTTATATTTCCATGGAAATACATGGGTAACCATGAGAAAGACACCCCCAATAGTGATCGACTATCGAGGATCGCTATGGGGCGCAATCGGGCGATGTAGGCTTGTACACAATCGCCCAACCTTAACACACACACTGATACACTAGTAAAGTAATAAAATATATACATGTAGCTGTCGGCTATATTAGCCATGACTTAGCGTTCTTTGTGTAGCTTCAAATGTCGGACAAAGTTGGAAATTGTTGCGCCTCTGTCTGTAATTTTCTTCCCACATGTTTTGCAAGTTGCAAAAAAAAAAGTTGCAAAAAAAAGTTACCCCCTTTTCTCCCCAATTTTGTAGTATCCAATTGTTAGTAGTTACTTTCTTGTCTCATCACTACAACTCCCGTACGGGCTCGGTAGAGACGAAGGTCGAAAGCATGCGTCCTCAGAAACACAACCCAACCAAGCCGCACACAGCGTGCATCCAACCCGGAAGCCAGCAGCACCAATGTGTCAGAGGAAACATTGTGCCCCTGGTTAGCGACCTGGTTAGCGTGCACTGTTCCCGGCCCGCCACAGGAGTCGCTAATGCGCGATGAGACAAGGATATCCCTACCGGCCAAATCCTCCCTAACCCGGACGACGCTAGGCAAATTGTGCATCGCCCCATGGACCTCCCGTTCGCGGCGGGCTGCGACAGAGTCTGGGCTCGAACCAGTGGCCCTAGACCACTGCGCCACCCGGGACGCTTGCAATTCATTTTTTGTTGATACAGCCTCGTATTTATATATTTCCAAGGGCTCCATCTGAATTCACCCGCCAACGTTCCTCTGCACTGCCACGCACAACTTTTCTCAGCTGGCACAATTTGATTGGCTGCTGTCCGATTCAAACTGTAATCCGTTAAATGAAGAGTTGATGCGCTGCACACTTTTTTTAATAGCATCATTTTTAATATTTAGGGTTGGGGAGGGTTGGAGAGGGTTGAGGAGGGTTGGGGAGGGTTGGAGAGGGTTGAGGAGGGTTGGGGAGGGTTGGGGAGGGTTGGAGAGGGTTGAGGAGGCTTGGGGAGGGTTGGGGAGGGTTGGAGAGGGTTGAGGAGGGTTGGGGAGGGTTGGAGAGGGTTGGGGAGGGTTGGAGAGGGTTGAGGAGGCTTGGGGAGGGTTGAGGAGGGTTGGGGAGGGTTGGAGAGGGTTGAGGAGGCTTGGGGAGGGTTGGAGAGGTTTGAGGAGGGTTGGGGAGGGTTGGAGAGGGTTGGGGAGGGTATCAGGTCAGGTCGAGTCATAAGGCTCAAGTCCAAGTCAAGTCACGAGTCATTGGTGTTAAAGTCAAAGTCGAGTTGCAAGTCATCATATTTGTGACTTGAGTCCAAGTCATGTGTCTCAAGTCCATACCTCTGATTTTCAGAAACTAAAGCTCAAGCACCAAGGAGATAAGATACCATTTGTGTGTTACATCAATTGCATAGTTTATTTACAAAATATTTAATTAAATTTACAAAAAAAACACACTGCAATTTGACATACCAGGTATCAAGCAGAAATGGGCTTGAAAAAATAAAAACAATTTTGGTGCCCATCAATATGGGCTCATGGAAGGTTCTAGAAACACAACAAGTCAAGGAGAGTCGACGGTCTGTCCCTTCCACTTTTCTCTCTCCTATCAAGAAGTCGCTTGGTTTGATGACCCTCATGTTTGTGGTCCTCTAAATCTGACTCAAAGGTCTGAGCGAAGGCAAACAGAGGCTCCTCATTCAAGAATGTTGTACTCTTTGGGTTGAGAGACTGGATTCCTTGCATTATCTCACAATTCTTCTTTGAAAAACGGCCTCTGCAGCTCAGCTGTGAGACTGTCAAGCAGCTGATAAAAAAGGTAGCTCTTTGGAAGCTCCCACCATCACTTTCGTCACTATGTTTCTGTCCTACAGGGCTCATCATCAATGAGTCGTGGAATCATAAGCTTGTTTTAGGCTGTCTTTTACACACTGTTGGCCCACTTATTTTGCAGTGTTCCACAATCTCTTCAACCTCTTTCCATAGTTCTCCAAAGTAACCCTCACTACTGTAGTCCTGTAATGTGTCTGTAATGGCACCTACTAGATCCACAGCCCTTCCTGTAATGTGTCTGTAAGGACACCTACTAGATCCACAGCCCTTCCTGTAATGTGTCTGTAAGGGCACCTACTAGATCCACAGCCCTTCCTGTAATGTGTCTGTAATGGCACCTACTAGATCCACAGCCCTTCCTGTAATGTGTCTGTAATGGCACCTACTAGATCCACAGCCCTTCCTGTAATGTGTCTGTAAGGGCACCTACTAGATCCACAGCCCTTCCTGTAATGTGTCTGTAATGGCACCTACTAGATCCACAGCCCTTCCTGTAATGTGTCTGTAAGGGCACCTACTAGATCCACAGCCCTTCCTGTAATGTGTCTGTAAGGACACCTACTAGATCCACAGCCCTTCCTGTAATGTGTCTTTAAGGGCACCTACTAGATCCACAGCCCTTCCTGTAATGTGTCTGTAAGGACACCTACAAGATCCACAGCCCTTCCTGTAATGTGTCTGTAATGGCACCTACTAGATCCACAGCCCTTCCTGTAATGTGTCTGTAAGGGCACCTACTAGATCCACAGCCCTTCCTGTAATACTACAGACTTTATTCTAATAGCAGAATACTACAGACTTTATTATAAGCTGTGTTGGACTGGGGGCATGTGTTAACCAGAGCAGTGACAAATATGTGCAGAACTAGTCCTTATGGCCTACTACACAGGAACTGCCTACAGAAAATAAAGTGCCCTCTACTTTGTGGGCAGCCATTAAATTCGCCGGAACTCAATGATTGAATCACATTTAATTTGAAATGCCGTGTAACTGCTGGGAGCACGCTTTGCAACTGCTGCAGCCCCACCGTCACGTCTTGTCCTCCATTATAATCACTGTTGTAACAGGAAACTCTTCCCCAGCTTTTATTGTGGTATGACCCACTCACAAGACAAATGGAAAAAAAAGTGTAACAGGCTGCGTTTACACACACAGCCCAATTCTGTTCTTGTTTCCACCAACTGGTCTTTTGACCAATCACATCAGATCTTTTAACATCCTCTAATTTTCATAGCTGATCTAAATGGTAAAAAGACCAAATAGTGGAAAAAAATATCTGAATTGGGCTGACTCTGAAAACGCAGCCTTAGGCAACAGTAAGGCAGCAAAAACAGTTCAAATTCGGCAATGTGGTTTACACATGTAGGCCGAGCATCGTCGCTCTCCCTCACTGCGCCAGTGTCGAGATTACAGAATAAGTAGTCCCGGCTATATTTAGAGGGAGCAAACTGCACGTGAAGCCCAGCCATAACCCACATTACCCTTTAATGAGCATGGAGCGCCTGCCATATTCACATTCTCTCTGCTAATGCAAACACAGCAGGCCCTTTCCGACTGTTTAGAAATGCTACAGTAAGGTATGCTAGAGAAGGTATGCTGGAGAAGGTATGCTGGAGAAAGGTATACTACAGTAAGGTATGTTACAGTATGGTATGCTACAATAAGGAATGCTACAGTAAGGTATGCTAGAGTAAGGTATGCTACAGTAAGGTATGCTAGAGAAAGGTATGCTACAGTAAGGTATGCTTCAGTAAGTTATGCTAGGGAAAGGTATACTACAGTAAGGTATGCTACAGTAAGGTTTGCATCAGTAAGGTATGCTACAGTAAGGTATGCTACAGTAAGGTATGCTACAGTGAGGAATGCTACAGTAAGGAATGCTAGAGAAAGGTATGCTACAGTAAGGAATGCTAGAGTAAGGTATGTTACAGTAAGGTATGCTTCAGTAAGTTATGCTAGGGAAAGGTATACTACAGTAAGGTATGCAACAGTAAGGTATGCTACAGTAAGGTATACTACAGTAAGGTTTGCAACAGTAAGGTATGCTACAGTAAGGTATGCAACAGTAAGGTCTGCAACAGTAAGGTATGCTACAGTAAGGTATGCTAGAGAAGGTATGCTAGAGAAAGATATACTACAGTATGGTATGCTACAGTAAGGTATGCTTAAGAAAGGTATGCTAGGGAAAGGTATACTACAGTAAGGTATGCTACAGTAAGGTTTGCATCAGTAAGGTATGCTACAGTAAGGTATGCTACAGTAAGGTATGCTACAGTGAGGAATGCTACAGTAAGGAATGCTAGAGAAAGGTATGCTACAGTAAGGAATGCTAGAGTAAGGTATGTTACAGTAAGGTATGCTTCAGTAAGTTATGCTAGGGAAAGGTATACTACAGTAAGGTATGCAACAGTAAGGTATGCTACAGTAAGGTATACTACAGTAAGGTTTGCAACAGTAAGGTATGCTACAGTAAGGTATGCAACAGTAAGGTCTGCAACAGTAAGGTATGCTACAGTAAGGTATGCTAGAGAAGGTATGCTAGAGAAAGATATACTACAGTATGGTATGCTACAGTAAGGTATGCTTAAGAAAGGTATGCTACAGTAAGGTATGCTACAGTAAGGTATGCTACAGTAAGGTTTGCAACAGTAAGGTTTGCAACAGTAAGGTATGCTACAGTAAGGTATGCTAGAGAAGGTATGCTAGATAAAGATATACTACAGTATGGTATGCTACAGTAAGGAATGCTAGAGAAAGGTATGCTACAGTAAGGAATGCTAGAGTAAGGTATGTTACAGTAAGGTATGCTTCAGTAAGTTATGCTAGGGAAAGGTATACTACAGTAAGGTATGCAACAGTAAGGTATGCTACAGTAAGGTATACTACAGTAAGGTTTGCAACAGTAAGGTATGCTACAGTAAGGTATGCAACAGTAAGGTCTGCAACAGTAAGGTATGCTACAGTAAGGTATGCTAGAGAAGGTATGCTAGAGAAAGATATACTACAGTATGGTATGCTACAGTAAGGTATGCTTAAGAAAGGTATGCTACAGTAAGGTATGCTACAGTAAGGTATGCTACAGTAAGGTTTGCAACAGTAAGGTTTGCAACAGTAAGGTATGCTACAGTAAGGTATGCTAGAGAAGGTATGCTAGATAAAGATATACTACAGTATGGTATGCTACAGTAAGGTATGCTTAAGAAATGTATACTACAGTAAGGTATGCAACAGTAAGGTTTGCAACAGTAAGGTATACTACAGTAAGGTTTGCAACAGTAAGGTATGCTACAGTAAGGTATGCTACAGTAAGGTTTGCAACAGTAAGGTTTGCAACAGTAAGGTATGCTACAGTAAGGTATGCTAGAGAAGGTATGCTAGAGAAAGATATACTACAGTATGGTATGCTACAGTAAGGTATGCTTAAGAAAGGTATGCTACAGAAAGGTATGCTAGAGTAAGGAATGCTACAGAAAGGAATGCTACAGTATGGTATGCTAGAGAAGGTATGATAGAGTAAGGTATGCTAGAGAAGGTATGCTACAGTAAGGTATGCAACAGTAAGGTGTGCTACAGTAAGGCATGCTAGATAAGGCATGCTAGAGAAAGGTATACTACAGTAAGGTATGCTACAGTAAGGTATACTACAGTAAGGTTTGCAACAGTAAGGTATGCTACAGTAAGGTATGCTACAGTAAGGTATGCTACAGTAAGGTATGCTTAAGAAAGGTATGCTACAGAAAGGTATGCTAGAGTAAGGAATGCTACAGAAAGGAATGCTACAGTATGGTATGCTAGAGAAGGTATGATAGAGTAAGGTATGCTAGAGAAGGTATGCTAGAGTAAGGAATGCTACAGAAAGGAATGCTACAGAAAGGTATGCTAGAGTAAGGAATGCTACAGTAAGGAATGCTACAGTACTGTATGCTAGAGTAAGGTATGCTACGGTAAGGTATGCTACAATATGGTATGCTACAGTATGGTATGCTACAGTATGGTATACCATGGCCTTTTTTTTGCCTTTACCTCCCTTGTCTCACCTCATTTGCTCACATCGTATATAGACTTGTTTATACTGTATTATTGACTGTATGTTTGTTTTACTCCATGTGTAACTCTGTGTCGTTGTGTGTCGAACTGCTTTGCTTTATCTTGGCCAGGTCGCAATTGTAAATGAGAACTTGTTCTCAACTTGCCTACCTGGTTAAATAAAGGTGAAATAAAAAAATAAACAAATAAAAAATACTACAGTAAGGTATGCTACAGGAAGGTATGCTACGGTATTCTACGGTAAGGCATGCTACGGTAAGGTATACTACAGTCAGTAAGGTATGCTACAGTATGGTGTCGTGTCTTTTCTATCCTTAAATTTAAGACTTCTTGAAGATTCTCTGTAATTAGTATTACGCGATCAACTGATTAATCATGTAACTGGAATTAACTAGGAAGTCGGGGCACCAAGAAAAATATTCAGATTACAAAATTATAATTTCCTAAAATAACTTTTCAGATATTTTATCTGATCAATTAGTCTTCGAATTAATTAATTGTTTACTTTACCTCACGTTAGTCTCATTCCAAATGTCGTAAATTGTTGGTTATCTGCACGAACCCAGTCTTCACTATGAGTCATCCATACATCAATTGTCTTAAACAATTGATTTATTACTAACTAAGTAATTCACAGGAATGCATAAACAAACAAACAAGGTAAATGTGGTTACAAGAAAAGATAGGGGAATGTGCCCTAGTGGGCTAAACAAAAGGGGAAGTGGGGGTCAACTGAGATGAGACACTACAAAGTTGATAATTATAACAATTGAAATTCTAATCCTTTGCACATGAACGCTCACTCATACGGGAACAATTGCAATCAATATATATACTTACGCTCAGTGTGTTGTCGGGATCTTTGTTGAAAAGTTTGTTTCTGTTGGAGAGTTTTGTCCGTCTCTCTCTCTCTGTCTTGGTTAGAGGGGATAGTTCAGAGCGACATTCATTCATGTTGTTGTAGGCTAGATGTTTCGGCGGTTGTCGTTCTTCACGTTCAATGATCCCGAATTCCTAGCTGCAGACTAGTAATTAATATCAAAGACTTGTTCTTATTCTGTCGGAATCGATAGTCTAAGAGTTTAACCACATTAGTATGGTTAAAATATTCAGCAATGGTCTGCAACCTTTGTCCTCCTAATGGAGAAAAACATGGTCTGGTGATAATTTCTCAAAGTTGGGTTTTATTCGAAATTGCAGAAAAGGGCTGTCCCAGGATGTCTGACCCTAACTGGGCTCAGGGGCGGTCCTCTGATTTAGTTAACTCCAATTCCCTTTTTGAGTTTTCCTTCATTAAACAGTCCAAAATCAAACCTCATATCTAAGGCTATTATATAAACAGCGTTATGGTAATGTGGCCACACCGTCTCCCATGAGCTTCCCCAAGTTGTAACAAACGGACCACTTCGTAGCTGGATTCTTCACCGATCTTCTATGCTTTCTACGGAACATGAATTTTGTTCGGACCTCGAGTTCTGTGAGGTGGAAGAAATTCCCCTGTTCTCTATGAAAATTTACTCTCTCTATACTGTGTGTCCATGAGGAGATCCTCAGGAATTTACGACGTCTCTCTGACCACAGCAGCCTAATTGGGGAGGAGAGGGGGATGGGGCTCGCCACACCCAAAGAGGGCAACGTCATGACAATGGTATGCTACAGTATGGTATACTACAGTATGGTATGCTACAGTATGGTATGCTACAGTATGGTATGGGTCACAGAGAAGTAGATCTACTGTGGAGAGAGTGGTACGATTTAATTCCATCCATCCTTTCTCACATCCTTGAAGTAATCATTGATTAAATATTGGATAGGTGAACACAAGGGCTGTCACCTGTCCAGTCATTTGTAATTACTGACTGCTTCAGGGCAGTGGAGGCTGCTGATGGGAGGACGGCTCATAATAATGTCTGGAACGGAACAGATGGAATGGCGTCAAACACATGGAAACCATGGAAACCATATATTTGATACCATTCCACTGATTCTGTTCTGGTCAATACCACGAGCCTGTCCTCCCCAATTAAGGAGAGGAGAAGGAAAGGATTCAAACAGGGCCTGTGTCTCTGTAAAGCCCCCTACTGGAGTAAGGGGGAGTTGCTGAAGACCCCGTTGAGCCTCCACACCACCACACCAGTACCAAATTGACTACCATCACTAATTGACTCAGAGGCCTATCACCTCTGACCAGGTGATATTCTGCCGTCATATTTCCAGATGACTCTATGTGTTCAATCACCACCGTTCGTCGACACCCATCAGGTGATCAACAGCACCCAGTGTCACGGGAATGCAAAGAAGATCATCAAGGACCTCAGCTACCTAAGCCACGGCCATTTCACCCCGTTACCATCTAGAAGGTGTAGACAGTAGAGGTGCATAAAAGCTGGGGCCGAGAGACTGATAAACAGCCTGTATCTCTAGGCTATCAGACTGTTAAACAGCCATCACTAGCCGGCCTCCACCCAGCACCCTGCTCTGAACCTTAGGCACTGTCACTACTGCTGTACACACCAATCGCATATACTATATATATTTATTGAAAACAAAAACGATGTTTTAAGTGAGAAGTAGGCATTGGTCTGAACCAAGGTTTTCCAGCACACAGCTTTGACCTACTACAAACAATGTGAAGGCAGGATGCTTAGGGTTCAAAACCTTCTCAAACAGCCTGATTCATTCTCTTAGACGAGGTGCTTCCACAATAATATGATTTGTAACACATACATGTTAAAGTATTGGATTCTTCACACATCACACTAATCCCATTCCATTACCTTTTCAAGATTTTAAAAAAGTTATACAAACGCACGCTTTGCTTTTATACTTACAAGACCAGCAAGCTTGATTGAGTGCCTGCTTGTATTTCCTTAAACATCTGTTTGATAACATTTTTATTTTGGGGTCAGTAGGTAACAAAGTGGTGGAGAGTTGGACACAGTCATTCATATACTGTACACTGAGTGTACAAAACATTAGGAACACCTTAATATTGAGTTGCACCCCCTTTTGCCCTCAGAACAGCCTCAATTCATCGGGCATGGATTCTACAGGGTGTCGAAAGCATTCCACAGGGATGCTGGCCCATGTTGACTCCAATGCTTCTCACAGTTGTGTCAAGTTGACTGTGTGTCCTTTGGATGGTGGACCATTCTTGATACACACGGGAAACTGTTGAGCATTAAAAAAAAAGCAGCATTGCAGTTCTTGACACACTCAAACTGGTGCGCTTGGCACCTACTATGATATCCTGTTCAAAGGAATTTAAATGTTTTGTCTTTCCCATTCACCCTCTGAAGGGTCCATGTCTCAATTGTCTCAAGGCTTAAAAATCCTTCTTTAATTTTAACCTGTCTCCTCCCCTTCATCTACACGGATTGAGGTGGATTTAACAAGTGACATCAATAAGGGATCATAGCTTTCACCTGTTCAGTCTGTGTCATGGAAAGAGCATGTGGTTCCTAATGTTTTGTATACTCATGTATCCATTCCTCATTTCTGTAACAGTTAGCTTGCCCATGTAATATTGACAAAAGCTCAGAAACACAAACATGGTCCTGTTTGTGGAAGGGGTCTCGAATGGTTGAGGGACAGCTATTGGGGAACTGTGGTGGGATCTTGGAGGGTTGGGGTTCACGTTTTTTGGCCTGGTGGGAGATCTGTCAACAGGCCCTTGAGCAGGGCATTGACTCTGGATGCTTCTGTGTGTCTCTCTGAATGGGAATCTGTTGGATGACTGGCATGATGTAGTTATTGAGCAGGGCATTGACCCTGGATGCTTCTGTGTGTCTCTCTGAATGGGAATCTGTTGGATGACTGGCATGATGTAGTTATTGAGCAGGGCATTGACCCTGGATGCTTCTGTGTGTCTCTCTGAATGGGAATCTGTTGGATGACTGGCATGATGTAGTTATTGAGCAGGGCATTGACTCTGGATGCTTCTGTGTGTCTCTCTGAATGGGAATCTGTTGGATGACTGGCATGATGTAGTTATTGAGCAGGGCATTGACCCTGGATGCTTCTGTGTGTCTCTCTGAATGGGAATCTGTTGGATGACTGGCATGATGTAGTTGTTGAGGGGCTTCACTGCAAGTATATTGTATGTTTCGAATATAATAATTATTTTTTTATTTAAAAAATGGTTCTGTTTTATCAATTGCTGTGATGATCAATGGCAGTTCATTACCTCTGTCAAATGAGTATGGAGCTTGGATTTGTGTTTACGTGTATTCCTTCAGTGCTATTGCAAACTTTAATTTGAAACTTAATGGCATAGGTGGTGTGCTTGCATAAGTTCAAGGGTCACTGGTTTAAACCCTGGTCTGTAGGCTGTTGCCCTCTCATAGCTGAAATCAGTTTTGAACTAACTATTAATGTGTAGAAATTACCATGGATTAGTCAAAGGTAATTGTCTGCAGTTTTCAGAAGGGGAAAAGCTCAATTGATTGTGACAGTCTGACATTATAAAATGTGACTCTATTCCCATTGAAAGTAAAGTAAAGGAACATGGGTTTAAATCTGTTTTGTTCATGGTCCTAGGTCTCGCCAGATTTAGTGACTAACAGTAAATTAATTCAGTGCCTTAGGAAACAATTCAGACCCCTTGACCTTTTCCACATTTTGTAACATTACCTTATTCAATTTTAGTAAAAATTGTAAAGTAAAAATCCTCAGCAATCAACACACAATACCCCATAATGACATCACAATAACCCATAATGACATCACAATACCCCATAATGACAAATCAAAACATGTTTTTAGACATTTTTGCAATTTAAAAAATAAAAGTATTCAGACCCTTTGCTATGAGACAAGAAATTGAGCTCAGGTGCATCCTGTTTCCATTGATCATCCTGTTTCTACAACATGATTGGAGTCCACCTGTGGTAAATTCAACTGACTGAACATGATTTGGAAAGGCACACACCTGTCTATATAAGGTCCCACAGTTGACATCGCATGTCAGAGCAAAAACCAACCCATGAGGTTGAAGGAATTGTCTGTAGAGCTCCGAGACAGGATTGTGGCGAGGCACATATCTGGGGAAGGATGCCAAAAAATGTCTGAAGCATTGAAGTTCCTCAAGAACTCAAGAAGAGTTTAGAACCACCAAGACTCTTCCTAGAGCTGACCGCCCGGACAAACTGAGCCATCGGTGGAGAAGGGCCTTGGTCAGGGAGGTGACCAAGAACCCAATGGTAACCTTCCAGAAGGATAACCATCTCTGCAGCACTCCACCAATCATGACTTTATGGTAGAGTGGTCAGACGGATGCCACTCCTCAGTAAAAAGCACATGATAGCCAGCTTGGAGTTTGACAAAAGGCACCTAAAGACTCTCAGACCATGAGAAACAAGACTTTCTGGTCTGATGAAACCAAGATTGAACACTTTGTCCTGAATGCCAAGTGTCACGTCTGGAGGAAACCTGGCACCATCCTTACGATGAAGCATGGTGGTGGCAGCATCAAGTTGGGGGGATGTTTTTCAGCGGCAGGGACTGGGAGACTAGTCAGGATCGAGGCAAAGATGAACGGAGCGAAGTACAGAGAGACAATTGATGAAAACCTGCTCCAGAGTTCAGGACCTCAGACTGGGGCAACAGTTACCTTTCCAACAGGACAACGACCCTAAGCACACAGCCAAGACAACGCAGGAGTGGCTTTGGGACAAGTCTCTGAATGTCCTTGAGTGGCACAGCCAGTGCCCGGACTTGAACCCGATCATACATCTCTGGAGAGACCTGAAAATAGCTTTGCAGCAATGCTCCCCATCCAACCTGACAGAGCTTGAGAGGATCTGCAGAGAAGAATGGGAGAAACTCCCCAAATACAGGTGTGCCAAGCTTGTAATGTCATAGCCAAGAAGAGTTGATGCTGTAATCACTGCCAAAAATGCTTAAACAAAGTACTGAGTAAAGGGTCTGAATACTTATGTAAACGTAATAAATCTGTTTTTTTATTTTTTTAAATGAGCAAAAATGTCTAAAAACTTGGTATATCATTATGGGGTATTGTGATCTCATTATGGGGTATTGTGATGTCATTATGGGGTATTGTGATGTCATTATGGGGTATTGTGATGTCATTTTGGGCTATTGTGATGTCATTTTGGGCTATTGTGTGTAGATTGATGAGGGGAAAAAACAAGGTAATTGTAACAGCTCTTGTTGGTGGTAGAAAGAGTAGACCAAGGCACAGCGTGGAAAGTGTTCATGATTTTAATTAAAAAATAAAAAATAAAAATATTGAAAACGCACAATTTTGTCAGGCAACAGTAACTAAACAGAAAACAAGATCCCACAACCTAATGGTGGGGAAAAAAGGGCTGTCTAAGTATGATCCCCAATCAGAGACAACGATAGAAAGCTGCCTCTGATTGGGAACCACACTCGGCCAAGAACAAAGAAACAGAAAACATTAGAATTTCCCACCCGAGTCACACCGAGACCTAACCAAACATAGAGAATAATAAGGATTTCTAAGGTCAGGGCGTGACAGTAATACATTTTAGAATAAGTCTGTAAAGTAACAACATTTGGAAAAAGTTAAGGGGTCTGAATATATACACACAAGCTCACAGAACGGGACCGCTCAGTGCTGAAACACGTAAAAACCGTCTGTCCTCACTACCGAGTTCCAAATTGCCTCTGGAAGCAACGTCAGCACAATAACTGTTTGTCGGGAGCTTCATGAAACTGTTTTCCATGGCCGAGCAGATGCACACAAGCCTAAGAACACCATGCGCAATGCCAAGCGTCGGCTGGAGTAGTGTAAAGCTCGCCGCCATTGGACTCTGGAGTAGTGATTAATTACTCTTCACCATCTGGCAGTCCAACGGACAAATCTGGGTTTCGAAGATGCCAGGAGATCGCTACTTGCCCCAATGCATAGTGCCAACTGTAAAGTTTGGTGGAGGAGGAATAATGATCTGGGGCTGTTTTTCATGGTTCGGGCTAGGCCCAGTGAAAATTTTAATTTACCCCTGTTTCTCCCCAATTTCGTGGTATCCAATTGTTAGTAATTACTATGTTGTCTCATCGCTACAACTCCCGTATGGGCTAGGGAGAGACGAAGGCCGAAAGCCATGCGTTCTCCGAAACACAACCCAACCAAGCCGCACTGCTTCTTAACACAGCGTGCATCCAAACCGGAAGCCAGCCGCACCAATGTGTCGGAAGAAACACTGTGCACTTTGGTTAGCGCGCACTGCGCCCGGCACGCCACAGGAGCCGCTGGTGCGCGATGAGACAAGGATATCCCTACGGGCTAAACCCTCCCTAACCCGGACGATGCCAGGCCAATTGTGGGTTGCCCCACGGACCTCCCGGTCGCGGCCGGCTGCGACAGAGCCTGGGCACGAACCCAGAGTCTCTGGTGGCACAGCTAGCGCTGCGATGCAGTGCCCTAGACCACTGCGCCACCCGGGAGGCCGAAGGGAAATGTTTTAACGCTACAGCATACAATTACATTCTAGAGGATTCTGTGATTCCAACTTTGTGGCAACAGTTTGGGGAACGCCCTTTCCTGTTTCAGCATGACAATGCCCCCATGCACAAAGCGAGGTCCATTCCAAAATGGTTGGTTGAGGTCGGTGTGGAAGAACTTGGCTGGCCTGCACAGAGCCCTGACTTCAACCCCATGAAACACCATTAGGATGAACTGGAACGCCGACTGCGAGCCAGGCCTAATCGCTCAACATCAGTGCCTGACCTCTCTAACGTTCTTGTGGCTGAATGGAAGCAAGTCCCCGCTGCAATGAATCAACATCTAGTGGAAAGCCTTCCCAGAAGAATAGAGGCTGTTCTCGTAACAAAGGGGAGACCAACTCCATGTTAATGCCAATGATTTTGGAATGAGATATTCGACGAACAGGTGTCCACATACTTTTGCAATTGTTATGGATTACAATTGGATAACTGTTACAGTGCCATTTTGGTTGTTAAATGGCTTCGTTACAACAATTTCTTGCTTTCTGTTTTAAAAAAAATATATATAAATGATATATATATATATATATATATATATATATATATATATATATATATATATAAAAATTAAAAAGTGTACTTGTTTGACATTTTACTGCATTATTAGGAGCTAGTAACATAAGCATTTCGCTGAACCCGTTATGACATCAGCGAAACTTTGTTCGCGACCAATAAAGTTTGATTTGATTTTGATCTACTACACACGGCTGATTGGTTGATGATCTGTATTGGTCTGTCTTGTCCTTTAACCACAGTACAGACTCGACGTAACAGGACCAGATTTCAAAACAGATTATATCAGACTCAGATTATTAAGAAAATGAAAAACATTTTTAATCAATAAGCACCAATGATTGTATAAAATATACTCACTTATAATTGATCAAATCTCTTATGAATTTCATAAATTATAACTTTTTTTGTGGTGAATTGCTATGTGATTGGTGGAAATATATGTTGAATGAAGTCACATCTAACTAGCCACCTATCAAATCAAAATTCTAGCGCCATAAAAGGAATGCTGTACAACGAAATGACAAAAAACTAAAACAGTCCCTGACAAACAAACTATAAATTACATACTTAACCTTTTAATAATTTGATTCATTCACGTTATGTGTAGTTACGGTATAAATAAGATGTTGAATTGAAATGAAATACTGAGAGAAATTGTTGCTCAAATGAGAAATCACTGGACGTAGAAACACATCTAATATAGTAGTACATCAGCATTTCTTTCCTGAACACCTTTGTAGAATATGAGTGTTATGCGTGTGAAATATACTATTGGCCCTGGTCTAATGGAACAAACATTTCTTAAAGAATGACCTAATAGGACAAATGATAAACATGGCCAATCACTGGAAGACGAAAGGTGACATCTTGAGTAGGATAAAAAACATCTGTAGTGAGAAATAATCTTGAAAGTTGGCTTTGAAAAACTCCGCAAAGCCATGATTTGGAGCTGGTATCGACAGACAAGTATCCGCCATCTCATCTCAGTCAGTCAACCAACCAATCAGAGGATGGGAGAGGAGGAAAATGTTGATGACAATGATGAAAAGTACAATCAACCAACCAATCAGAGGATGGGAGAGGAGGAATATGTTCATGACATGTTCATAAAGGAATGTACATATATTTGACACCTTTCCAGAGTGATAAGATGAGAGCAGATGAGTGGTGGAGGAGGACGGAGCGGTCTGTTAAACATGCTCTCTTGTCTCGATGCAAAGGACCACGAACTGGTTGCTACAGCTTTGTGCTTGCTGTCCCAGGAGGAAGCCTGAAGCTAGATTGGACGACTGGCCCATGACGGACATGTTGTCAGACTGCCACGAATCGCAGGACCGGTCTTCCAACAGGTTGCCAAACGTATTAGAGCCATGCCAGATGCTCTTCTTAGGCCTGCGGGGGAGATATATACATATATAATGGGAGGGTGTATGGATACAGCACATACAGAGGCACATGTACACATCTACACACATTAAAGTCATACTGGCATACATAACAGACGTTCACGCAAACACCAATAAATAGTTTCAATCTCCTACCATGAAAAAAATCTCTAAAAAAAACATAACGGGACTTGAACGAATGTAGCCCCGAACTGAGCAGAGATACCCACCGATGTATGGATCATTTTAAAACAACACATTTAGGTGCACCTATCCGGTGTGTGACAACAAACATTATTTTTGCAAGCGCTACCCAACAGTACAGTTATCAATATCAAAATAGTATAAATAATTTAAACATATATATATATATATATATATATATATATATATATATATATATATATATATATATATATATATATATATATATATAAAAAAAAACAGGAAGCTATATACAGGGATAGTGCAGTACCAAATCTACAATGCGCAGGGATCTGAATTTAGAAAACTCAATTTGAATGGATGTGATAAATTAAATATATCAAACTTTGGTCAACTTTAAATTATAATTTGTAAACTTGATACACAGACAATGAATGCAATGCCTACCATATTGAAACTGAATATATAAATATTGAATTTAAAATATTCAATTCCATTTTAAATGGTATTTGAAAACTGAATGCAATATTAATTAATTCAAATCATGAAATTCAAGTTGCATTTATGAATTCAATGATTCAATTTGTGCAGTACAAATGATAAAATATTGAATTAAAATACAGTTTCCGTTGGCACTGAAATCCCTTCCTACAGATGCGACCTCAACATAACAGATCAACAGCCATATCCTTTTTTTTTGTGCCCAGGCTCTATCTATTCATACACGTTCTCAAATAAGACCTCGCCACAAACTAGGAAAGCGTCTGTTTGAAAAACATCTATAAAAAAGCCACTTTGGAGCCACAATTGCCAGCCTCTAGTCTCTGGTTTGTCGGGGCTGATAAATTCAGCGAGGCGGTATATAAATAGAAGCAATAGAACGAGGGTGGACACAGCTGGCTCGCATGGGCCCGGGCTGAAACACACAACGGTACAACCCTCAGTGTCTGGATTGCGGGTTGTGCTATCCTGCACTTTGTGGAAACAGCCATGTGTGTTCCCCTCTGTCCCTCATGCCCACGTTCTTCCAAACCCATTTGTCATTTGGTGAAGCAGCTTTTACGGGAAGATGAGGGGTGGATGAGGATGTTTATGTACTCTTTACTATTCAGACAGAGATATAGTATGAGGGCAACCTAGACTTCACCACTCAGACCCCCTACACACACACACACACACACACACACACACACACACACACACACACACACACACACACACACCAGAAGGGGTCTGCCATTACGTCCCGTCCGTCGAAGGAGTAGATCGGGATGTTTGATGGGAATTTGCCTCCACCCCCAGTGAAGATAGACTTGTAGTTACTGAACAAAATGTCCCCCTGTGGATACAGAACGAGTTGAGTTGACTGACACTTCATGTTGTTTCAACGCGGCGGTATACACTGACCTTAGATGATCTTAAGATGAGAGAGGTTGGCTTACCCTGAGGTTGGTTATGGGGTAGCTCTGTCTGAACCTCTGGGGGACCAGGTCTTTATTGATGGTGTGGATTTTTGAGGATACGAAGCCTCGGTAGTTGGCAGGCAGACCCATGGCCATGGCCTGGTCATAGCACCGCTTGTCTATCATGTCGTCGCCACCGAAGTTCCCTGTGTGGGGTTGGTTCAGGGCCACCAGGTTGAGCTGAGGAAGAGACCGGGGATTAGAGATGCTTGTCTGTCATGTCGTCGCCACCAAAGTTCCCTGTGTGGGGTTGGTTCAGGGCCACCAGGTTGAGCTGAGGAAGAGACCGAGGATTAGAGATGCTTGTCTGTCATGTCGTCGCCACCAAAGTTCCCTGTGTGGGGTTGGTTCAGGGCCACCAGGTTGAGCTGAGGAAGAGACCAAGGATTAGAGATGCTTGTCTGTCATGTCGTCACCACCAAAGTTCCCTGTGTGGGGTTGGTTCAGGGCCACCAGGTTGAGCTGAGGAAAAGACAGAGGATTAGAGATGCTTGTCTGTCATGTCGTCGCCACCAAAGTTCCCTGTGTGGGGTTGGTTCAGGGCCACCAGGTTGAGCTGAGGAAGAGACCGAGGATTAGAGATGCTTGTCTGTCATGTCGTCGCCACCAAAGTTCCCTGTGTGGGGTTGGTTCAGGGCCACCAGGTTGAGCTGAGGAAGAGACCGGGGATTAGAGATGCTTGTCTGTCATGTCGTCGCCACCGAAGTTCCCTGTGTGGGGTTGGTTCAGGGCCACCAGGTTGAGCTGAGGAAGAGACCGAGGATTAGAGATGCTTGTCTGTCATGTCGTCGCCACCAAAGTTCCCTGTGTGGGGTTGGTTCAGGGCCACCAGGTTGAGCTGAGGAAGAGACCGAGGATTAGAGATGCTTGTCTGTCATGTCGTCACCACCAAAGTTCCCTGTGTGGGGTTGGTTCAGGGCCACCAGGTTGAGCTGAGGAAAAGACAGAGGATTAGAGATGCTTGTCTGTCATGTCGTCGCCACCAAAGTTCCCTGTGTGGGGTTGGTTCAGGGCCACCAGGTTGAGCTGAGGAAGAGACCGAGGATTAGAGATGCTTGTCTGTCATGTCGTCGCCACCAAAGTTCCCTGTGTGGGGTTGGTTCAGGGCCACCAGGTTGAGCTGAGGAAGAGACCAAGGATTAGAGATGCTTGTCTGTCATGTCGTCGCCACCAAAGTTCCCTGTGTGGGGTTGGTTCAGGGCCACCAGGTTGAGCTGAGGAAGAGACCGGGGATTAGAGATGCTTGTCTGTCATGTCGTCGCCACCAAAGTTCCCTGTGTGGGGTTGGTTCAGGGCCACCAGGTTGAGCTGAGGAAGAGACCGAGGATTAGAGATGCTCCATTTGGTGTGTATTCTAAACCGCCACCTCGTTCAGAGTGATCCTTCCGCTACTCCAGGTGGTCATGGTAACCAAACAAACACGTCATAACTGACGTGTGGCGGCAGGTAGCCTAGCGATTAAAGTCAATTTTATGCTTGATCTGAAAATGTGGTCAGAGGCGTCGTATGGATGATGTCACGCAATTTCGTAGCCTTTGGAGGCTTGCAGAGTCCAAATTGAGACCGCATCGCCGGGCGCCTCTCAAATGTTGTAACAATGCTGAGGGCTTCGCATTGACATGATTGGTTGACGGTAGGTGAGAGCTGGAGGTCCTGTATTAACACGAACTCACTTCCTTGACAACGTCCTTCACAATCGCTCTGCTCTGCTCCACGTAGCACAAGAAGTATGAAGGTCCTGACTGCAGAGGCCCTATGACGGTAAAATGCTGCACGGCCAATGCAGACGTCAGATTGACCATGCAGAGCCTTTTGTTAAGAGCGTTGGGCCAGTAACCGAACGGTCTCTGGTTCGAATTCCTGAGCAGACTAGGTGAAAAACCTCCTGACGTACCCTTGAGCAAGGCACTTCTCAACAATAACAACAATAACAAATTACTAAAATGTTAAAAATAATAATAATGTGCACATTCACAAACACACAAATGTTAAGTCATCAACAGCATCATTCTCATCTCTCTTAGGTGATGGTCTTGGTACAGAATGGACCGTCTGCTACTGTGAAATGGGAATCTAAATCTCTAAAACTCGAACCTGGGCAGTCCTTCAACGACAGCACACAGATAGTAATTTAATCCAAAAGTAGAATACTCAAACCACTGCTAAATCACATTTAGACTCCAGTTCATTTTGTGGCCAGGCTTGAGCCAAACCAATGACTTGTTTTCACGAACAATAACAAAAGGTTGAACTTTTTCCCCTCAGTTTTTCTCCTTTTTGGTATCTAGAAGTTTTCTAACTACTAACTAGGGAGCAGAAAGTTTACATAATGTATTTTGATTGACTGTTTCTTGGCTCCAGTGCAAAGTTTCATAAAACAACCCCGGGTGTTACAAAAGTTAAAGGAAAGATGTGAGTAAGAATACAGAAGTGTAAATAAAGACTGTTTTAAAAAACTTTATTGTTCCTCTATGGAATAACAACAGCTAACTTTGCACAGGTGCAAACGCTTAGCCAATCAAACGCTTAGCCAATCTTGTCATTTTTTTGTCAACAAACTTACCCCGTATCTTCTGACGGTGCCTGGCTGAGCCTAAGGAGGCAAACGTTTGTTACTAACTTGATTACAATCAGCAATCACACATCATATTCTGCTATAAGCATCCCTTATATGGAGGTCTACAATGCACTTTCACGTAAACAATCCATTGAGGACAATGGGAGACATGAGCAGACAATTCATGCAGTCGAACATGTCCCATCCTCATCTCTACTGTCCTTACCGTGTCAGGTAGAGGGATATTGACTGGGCGGTAGATCAAGTTACCAAGCTGTGCAAGACAGAGACACAGGAAAACACCAAACATATCAGATATATTCACAGCTCACAGAGACACTATTGACACATGGAGGACATGACCCAGAGACACATGGAGGACAGGGACCAGAGAGACATGGAGGACAGGGACCAGAGAGACATGGAGGACAGGGACCAGAGAGACCGGAGGACAGGGACCAGAGAGACATGGAGGACAGGGACCAGAGAGACATGGAGGACAGGGACCAGAGAGACCGGAGGACAGGGACCAGAGAGACATGGAGGACAGGGACCAGAGAGACATGGAGGACAGGGACCAGAGAGACATGGAGGACAGGGACCAGAGAGACCAGAGAGACATGGAGGACAGGGACCAGAGAGACCAGAGAGACATGGAGGACAGGGACCAGAGAAACATGGAGGACAGGAACCAGAGACACATGGAGGACAGGGACCAGAGAGACCAGAGAGACATGGAGGACAGGGACCAGAGAGACATGGAGGACATTCACCAGAGAGACCAGAGAGACATGGAGGACAGAGACCAGAGATGCTACTGTACCAGGACCTCCTTCCATCCCTCTTGTACCCGGATGTAGAGTTTGCCTGTCCCCGTGGTGATGAAGCTCAGGGTCCCCTCTCTGCTGTTCATCGTCCTTTGCATCATGACCTCGCTGGAAGGAAACGTCTCCATCTAAAGGAAAAACACAGGAGAGAAGCACCTTTTGAGACTGGAAGGAAATATCTATGACTGTTTATAACACTGTAATTGTTGGGGAGACACTGGCCAGAGTGATTGAGGAGAAGACAGTCATTTTATCTCCAGACACTGGTCAGGGCAATTGAGGAAGACAGACATTTTATCTGTAGTGTGTCTGGGGTTATTTGATGATGGACGTGTGATTACTTGATGTCACAGGATTGACAATTGATGGTATGACTGGATGACATTATGATGTGACGGGGGGGACAGACTGACTCACCACGGCAGAGGCCCCAGGAGGTCCAGCTGGGCCAGGGGGGCCTTGAGGTCCAGGGACGGTCACAGCTGGAATTACAAAAATGGGAGACAAACAAACGTAACATTTTATTATGAGAAGCTAGTGAGCATATTACACTATACAGCAAATGCCACAAAGGGTGACCACAAATCTTACCTGGAGAGGGTGCTCCGGGGTGTCCAGGAGGCCCTTGGGGGCCTTCAGGGCCAGGTCTTCCATACCCCGGAGTACCTGGAGACCCCGGAACGCCTGGATGGCCAGGGGGCCCCATAACAGTTTCTCCTTGAGGGCCCTGAAACAGACCCAGTGCTTTAGCAGATATTCATCTACAGTCATTTTTTACCTTGAATGAATATTTAAACCTCATGACTCTGTGAGGTTATTTAAACCTCATGACTCTGTGAGGATATTTAAACCTCATGACTCTCTGAGGATATTTAAACCTCATGACTCTGTGAGGTTATTTAAACCTCATGACTCTGTGAGGTTATTTAAACCTCATGACTCTGTGAGGTTATTTAAACCTCATGACTCTGTGAGGTTATTTAAACCTCATGACACTGTGAGGTTATTTAAACCTCATGACTCTGTGAGGATATTTAAACCTCATGACTATGAGGTTATTTAAACCTCATGACTCTGTGAGGTTATTTAAACCTCATGACTCTGTGAGGTTATTTAAACCTCATGACTCTGTGAGGTTATTTAAACCCCATGACTCTGTGAGGTTATTTAAACCTCATGACTCTGTGAGGTTATTTACACCCCATGACTCTGTGAGGTTATTTAAACCTCATGACTCTGTGAGGTTATTTAAACCTCATGACTCTGTGAGGTTATTTAAACCTCATGACTCTGTGAGGTTATTTAAACCTCATGACTCTGTGAGGTTATTTAAACCTCATGACTCTGTGAGGTTATTTAAACCTCATGACTCTGTGAGGTTATTTAAACCTCATGACTCTGTGAGGTTATTTAAACCTCATGACTCTGTGTGGTTATTTAAACCTCATGACTCTGTGAGGTTATTTAAACCTCATGACTCTGTGAGGTTATTTAAACCTCATGACTCTGTGAGGTTATTTAAACCTCATGACTCTGTGAGGTTATTTAAACCTCATGACTCTGTGAGGTTATTTAAACCTCATGACTCTGTGAGGTTATTTAAACCTCATGACTCTGTGAGGTTATTTAAACCTCATGACTCTGTGAGGTTATTTACACCCCATGACTCTGTGAGGTTATTTAAACCTCATGACTCTGTGAGGTTATTTAAACCTCATGACTCTGTGAGGTTATTTAAACCTCATGACTCTGTGTGGTTATTTAAACCCCATGACTCTGTGAGGTTATTTAAACCTCATGACTCTGTGAGGTTATTTAAACCTCATGACTCTGTGAGGTTATTTAAACCTCATGACTCTGTGAGGTTATTTAAACCTCATGACTCTGTGAGGTTATTTAAACCCCATGGCTGTGAGGTTATTTAAATGGAGCCAGTAGGACAAATCCTCTTTTGTTGCATGCAGCATCTGAATTTGAAAGAATGAAAAAATATTTGTATTCCCTTTCCTGTAAACCAGCATTTTGCCATTGCGGCCAAATTCAAAATTCTCACAACAAAAACAACCAAAACGGCTCATTTCAGACATAAATCATCTCGTGCAGCAATTAAACTCAACTGAAACTCACCAAACATTCTTTAGCTATCTAGCACACCATCAAAAGAGGTCATAGACCGTAATAACACCCTCAAATTAAGATGATACCGATGATGTACTCATCTCACGTGTCTATGTTGCATGCTGCTCTTCTCAGTAAGTCTAATCGGTCAAAGCTGTGGTGGGTGGGCGTGGCTTTGGGAGAGTGTGGTCTCCACGGAAACGAGACTCACCACCATTCCAGATGTCCCACGCATACCAGGTGGGCCCGATAACCCGGCCTCCCCCTTCTCCCCCTTGTCCCCTTTGTTCCCCTGTGGACAGACAGACACACAAACTGTGAGAGGTAAGCACACACACACACACACACACACGTGCACACACGCACACATAACTCACCATAGTTCCTTTGGGAAGCATTATGACTGTAGAAAAAAATACAACATCCATTGATTTTTAAAGATAATAACATGTCTACATGAATAATGACACAGGCATTATGACACATTAGAATATGTTTTGTTTATATCAAAAGTAGAACTGAAATAATACTGTTAGGTTAACAATGACACATCCAATGTGACTCACGTGGCGGGGCAGGCATCCCAGGGAAGCCCCTCTCCCCCTTGTCCCCTTTGGTCCCAGATGAAGGACAATCCGGCCCCCCTACAGGTCAGATAAGGAACAACAGTTGAGCATTAGGCTGTCGCATAAAAGAGAAGACAACACGACAAAGTAATGACAGACAATGTTGGAACAGACAATGGGTTTTTTTCATATTTAATATGTTGTATTGGATGCAGCAGGTCTCAGAGGTCTCGTGTTGTGTGTGTAATAACAGCACATATCATAAGTTACCATTGATGCTTTCCTTGTCAACAAACAAATAACGGGTCATGTGATGTCATGTCCTTCTTACTTACCATTTGTTGAATTCTCAGAGCCATTTATCTGCAAAAATGAAACAAATATGTTTCAGAAACTTTCCTGAACAGAAACAAGAACAGGGCATATGAAAGGAAAAGTTGAAGTGACCGTATAGAAACTTCCCATCATGCATTTCAGACAAACTAAAACAAGATGGCTATTATATGTATATAACATTTGATATTATATATTGTGATGATACATCCACAGATTCAGAGGTCACATCAGGATGTGTCTTTTAATCTATGTGTAACAAAATGGAGGTTTAGAAGGATGAAACAATGCAGTGACCACCACTGCCATGGAAGAAAGATTATTTTTTTTAAGATGGCCCCCATGAAAGACAGGAAACACCAATCACATTTGGCTCATCTCACTTCTGAGAGACCTTACATAGTACGTACATTCTTTAGGTTATGTTGTATTTGAGAACACAATTAACCTGGTATTTACAAAACAATGACATGGTTATACAATCTGAATGGAATTATTGGAAATTACAATGTCTGAAACAGACTTCATATAAAATATTATATAATTTGAATGAATGTTTAATATTCAATCTTGGGGACCATCCTGAATTGTGTTAGTGTCTTCCAACCAACCAATGGAAGAGCGACCCCCCAACCACATGACCACCATGTCCATATGACATGCAGCATGCTGGGAGAGATCCTCAATTCACACCTGGAATAGGTTAGGGACTATGGATGCTACATGCACATTCCCCTTTTATGATGAAGAAGTAAGGGGGGGGGGGGAGAGAGAGAGAGAGAGAGAGAGAGAGAGAGAGAGAGAGAGATACAAAGTGTGCGTGTGCAGGTGTGTATGTGTTTGCATGTGTGTGTGTGTGAGAGAGAGGGAGAGAGAGAGACAGTGTATGAGACAGTGTATGAATGAATGAGTGATTGAGAGAGAAAGAGAATACCCCACAGAGACAGACAGACAGACAGGCCTGAGATCAGCCTGCCCAGCTCTATGAGTGTGAGAGAGAGGGAGAGAGAGAGGGAGAGAGAGAAAGAGAATACCCCACAGAGACAGACAGACAGGCCTGAGATCAGCCTGCCCAGCTCTATGAGTGCGAGAGAGAAGGAGAGAGAGAAAGAGAATACCCCACAGAGACAGACAGACAGGCCTGAGATCAGCCTGCCCAGCTCTGTGCTGTCTGCCTGTCACTTACGGCCTTTTTGCAGTGCGGTCTGGGAGGGATGGGAAAAACTGTCTGCAAAAAATGAAAGAAAGGGACAGTGAGCAGAACAGCTACAGTACCTGATAATGACATGAACAGCTATAGTACCTGATAATGACATGAACAGCTATAGTACCTGATAATGACATGAACAGCTATAGTACCTGATAATGACACGAACAGCTATAGTACCTGATAATGACATGAACAGCTACAGTACCTGATAATGACATGAACAGCTACAGTACCTGATAATGACATGAACAGCTATAGTACCTGATAATGACATGAACAGCTATAGTACCTGATAATGACATGAACAGCTATAGTACCTGATAATGACATGAACAGCTATAGTACCTGATAATTACATGAACAGCTACAGTACCTGATAATGACATGAACAGCTATAGTACCTGATAATGACATGAACAGCTATAGTACCTGATAATGACATGAACAGCTATAGTACCTGATAATGACATGAACAGCTATAGTACCTGATAATGACATGAACAGCTATAGTACCTGATAATGACATGAACAGCTATAGTACCTGATAATGGCATTAACAGCTACAGTACCTGATAATGGCATTAACAGCTACAGTACCTGATAATGACATGACCAGCTATAGTACCTGATAATGACATGACCAGCTATAGTACCTGATAATGACATGAACAGCTATAGTACCTGATAATGACATGAACAGCTATAGTACCTGATAATGATATGAACAGCTACAGTACCTGATAATGACATGAACAGCTATAGTACCTGATAATGACATGAACAGCTATAGTACCTGATAATGACATGAACAGCTACAGTACCTGATAATGACATGAACAGCTATAGTACCTGATAATGACATGAACAGCTACAGTACCTGATAATGGCATGAACAGCTATAGTACCTGATAATGACATGAACAGCTATAGTACCTGATAATGACATGAACAGCTACAGTACCTGATAATGACATGACCAGCTATAGTACCTGATAATGACATGAACAGCTATAGTACCTGATAATGACATGAACAGCTATAGTACCTGATAATGACATGAACAGCTATAGTACCTGATAATGACATGAACAGCTACAGTACCTGATAATGACATGAACAGCTACAGTACCTGATAATGACATGAACAGCTATAGTACCTGATAATGACATGAACAGCTACAGTACCTGATAATGACATGACCAGCTATAGTACCTGATAATGACATGAACAGCTATAGTACCTGATAATGACATGAACAGCTATAGTACCTGATAATGACATGAACAGCTACAGTACCTGATAATGACATGAACAGCTATAGTACCTGATAATGACATGAACAGCTACAGTACCTGATAATGACATGAACAGCTATAGTACCTGATAATGACATGAACAGCTACAGTACCTGATAATGACATGAACAGCTACAGTACCTGATAATGACATGAACAGCTACAGTACCTGATAATGACATGAACAGCTACAGTACCTGATAATGACATGAACAAACATGGATATAGGAAGGGCCCCGATTGGCGGGCCACTGGCCCAATCATGTCACAAGACCTGGATTTGAACCTTTATTAAAAAATGGGGGGGGGGGTCATACTTACTCCTTTGGGGCAGTTGAACATTCCGGGACGTCCTGGGGGCCCGGGGGGGCCAGGGGATCCCTGAGAACAGAGAGGGAGAACAAGACAGTGACAGTGACAGAGGAAGAGGAAAATATTAGAATCACCATTAGGGTTGAATGGGCAACATACTGGTTCAGAGTCACCATTACAGTTGAATGGGCAACATACTGGTTCAGAATCACCATTAGAGTTAAATGGGCAACATACTGGTTCAGAGTCACCATTAGAGTTGAATGGGCAACATACTGGTTCAGAATCACCATTAGAGTTGAATGGGCAACATACTGGTTCAGAGTCACCATTAGAGTCGAATGGGCAACATACTGGTTCAGAATCACCATTAGAGTTGAATGGGCAACATACTGGTTCAGAATCACCATTAGAGTTGAATGGGCAACATACTGGTTCAGAATCACCATTAGAGTTGAATGGGCAACATACTGGTTCAGAATCACCATTAGAGTTGAATGGGCAACATACTGGTTCAGAATCACCATTAGAGTTGAATGGGCAACATACTGGTTCAGAGTCACCATTAGAGTTGAATGGGCAACATCCTGGTTCAGAGTCACCATTAGAGTTGAATGGGCAACATACTGGTTCAGAGTCACCATTAGAGTTGAATGGGCAACATACTGGTTCAGAGTCACCATTAGAGTCGAATGGGCAACATACTGGTTCAGAATCACCATTAGAGTTGAATGGGCAACATACTGGTTCAGAGTCACCATTAGAGTTGAATGGGCAACATACTGGTTCAGAATCACCATTAGAGTTAAATGGGCAACATACTGGTTCAGAATCACCATTAGAGTTAAATGGGCAACATACTGGTTCAGAATCACCATTAGAGTTGAATGGGCAACATACTGGTTCAGAGTCACCATTAGAGTTAAATGGGCAACATACTGGTTCAGAGTCACCATTAGAGTTGAATGGGCAACATACTGGTTCAGAGTCACCATTAGAGTCGAATGGGCAACATACTGGTTCAGAATCACCATTAGAGTCGAATGGGCAACATACTGGTTCAGAAGTCCATTTCACATCATTCATCCACAAACCTTCATAGTGGAACAACCCTTGATCTGCAGACTTCAGATATGACCACAAGTACACCAAGTCTGGTTAAAACTGTTCAGCCAGTTCGACCAACAGTAAAAGTGATGTCACAGACAGATATTGTTGCTTCACTGGAAGTAATCATCACAGTGAGGTAGGACCAGAGAAGTAATCATCATGGAACACTGAGGTAGGGCCAGGGAAGTAATAATCACAGTGAGGTAGGGCCAGGGAAGTAATCATCATAGTGAGGTAGGGCCAGGGAAGTAATCATCACTGTGAGGAAGGGCCAGGGAAGTAATCATCATAGTGAGGTAGGGCCAGGGAAGTAATCATCACAGTGAGGTAGGGCCAGGGAAGTAATCATCACAGTGAGGTAGTGCCAGGGAAGTAATCATCACAGTGAGGTAGGGCCAGGGAAGTAATCATCACAGTGAGGTAGGGCCAGGGAAGTAATCATCACAGTGAGGAAGGGCCAGGGAAGTAATCATCACAGTGAGGAAGGGCCAGGGAAGTAATCATCACAGTGAGGTAGGGCCAGGGAAGTAATCATCACAGTGAGGAAGGGCCAGGGAAGTAATCATCACAGTGAGGAAGGGCCAGGGAAGTAATCATCACAGTGAGGAAGGGCCAGGGAAGTAATCATCACAGTGAGGTAGGGCCAGGGAAGTAATCATCACAGTGAGGTAGGGCCAGGGAAGTAATCATCACAGTGAGGAAGGGCCAGGGAAGTAATCATGACAGTGAGGTAGGGCCAGGGAAGTAATCATCACAGTGAGGAAGGGCCAGGGAAGTAATCATCACAGTGAGGAAGGGCCAGGGAAGTAATCAACACAGTGAGGTAGGGCCAGGGAAGTAATCATCACAGTGAGGTAGGGCCAGGGAAGTAATTATCACACTGAGGTAGGGCCAGGGAAGTAATCATCACAGTGAGTTAGGGCCAAGGAAGTAATCATCACAGTGAGTTAGGGCCAGGGAAGTAATCATCACACTGAGGTAGGGCCAGGGAAGTAATCATCACAGTGAGGTAGGGCCAGGGAAGTAATCATCACAGTGAGTTAGGGCCAGGGAAGTAATCATCACACTGAGGTAGGGCCAGGGAAGTAATCATCACAGTGAGGAAGGGCCAGGGAAGTAATCATCACAGTGAGGTAGGGCCAGGGAAGTAATCGTCATGGAACACTGAGGTAGGGCCAGGGAAGTAATCATCATGGAACACTGAGGTAGGGCCAGGGAAGTAATCATCATGGAACACTGAGGTAAGGCCAGGGAAGTAATCATCATGGAACACTGAGGTAAGGCCAGGAACCTCTGACACGTGTTGAGGAAAGCTGTCATACTGAAAGCAGTGCTGTTCTTTTCTGGCTTAGTGGGCGCCACTTTCAGATGTCTGCAGTACCGTTCGGGTCTGGCTAGGGGGCCCTCGTGAAGTGGTTGGCCCTAGTGCTGTGGTTCTCAAACCTTTGTCCCTGACCCATCATAATAGGGAGGGAGTTCAACTCACCGACACACCCACAGCGTCTCCTCTGTCTCCTTTATGCCCCATTATTCCGGGACGACCCTGTAGCGAGAGGCAAACCACATCATTAATGGAATGATGTCAATATGACCACATTCTGTAGTGTTCTGCATTTGTGTAACCCAAAAGAGTGCTCTTGGGTTTAGGCACTATATGTCACTAAAACACATTCTCACTGCCATTGTTATCATTTGTAGACGACAAGGTTAAAATAACATCTCAAATCATAATGTGCGGTACTTACCGGACGACCAGGATAGCCATATTCTCCTTTGGGTCCTTCTGGCCCAATGGGACCCTGTAAAAAACAACACAGCAGCAGTGTTTCCCTTTGTATTTCAACCCTCAGCAGGTGACAAAGATACAGTTTATTTCGGAAGTTTACATACAATTAGGTTGGAGTCATTAAAACTCGTTTTTCATCCACTCCACAAATTTCTTGTTAAGAAACTATAGTTTTGGGAAATCGGTTAAGACATCTACTTTGTGCATGACACAAGCAATTCCAACAACTGTTTACAGACAGATTATTTCACTTATAATTCACTGTATCCCAATTCCAGTGGGTCAGAAGTTTACATACACTAAGTTGACTGTGCCTTTAAACAGCTTGGAAAATTCCAGAAAAGTATGTAATGGCTTTAGAAGCTTCTGATAGGCTACTTGACATCATTTGAGTCAATTGGAGGTGTACCTGTGGATGTATTTCAAGGCCTACCTTCAAACTCAGTGCCTCTTTGCTTGACAGCATGGGAAAATCAAAAGAAATCAGCCAAGACCTCAGAAAGGAAATTGTAGACCTCCACAAGTCTGATTCATCATTGGGAGCAATTTCCAAACGCCTGAAGGTACCACATTCATCTGTACAAACAATAGTACGCAAGTATAAACACCATGGGACCACGCTGCCATCATACCGCTCAGGAAGTAGACACGTTCTGTCTCCTAGAGATGAATGTACTTTGGCGCAAAAAGTGCAAAGGACCCTGTGAAGATGCTGGAGGAAACAGGTAGAAAAGTGTCTATATCCACAGTAAAACGAGTCCTATATCGACAGCAAGGACGAAGCCACTGCTCCAAAACCCCCATAAAAAAGCCAAACTACGGTTTCCAACTGCACATGGGGACAAAGATCATACTTTTTGAGAAATGTCCTCTGGTCTGATGAAACAAAAATAAAACTGTTTGGCCACAATGACCATCGTTATGTTTGGAGGAGAAAGGGGGAGGCTTGCAAGCCGAAGAACACCATCCCAACCATGACGCACGGGGGTGGCAGCATCATGTTGTGGGGGTGGCAGCATCATGTTGTGGGGGTGCTTTGCTGCAGGAGGGACTGGTGCACTTCACAAAATAGATGGCATCATAAGGAAGGAAAATTATGTCAATATATTGAAGCAACATCTCAAGACATCAGTCAGGAAGTTCAAGCTTGGTCGCAAATGGATCTTCCAAATGGACAATGACCCCAAGCATACTTCCAAAGTTGTGGCAAAACGGCTTAAGGACAACAAAGTCAAGGTATTGGAGTGGCCATCACAAAGCCCTGACCTCAATCCTGTAGAAAATTTGTGGGCAGAACTGAAAAGGCGTGTGCGAGCAAGGAGGCCTACAAACCTGACTCAGTTACACCAGCTATGTCAGGAGGAATGGGCCAAAATTCACGCAATTTATTGTGGGAAGCTTGTAGAAGGCTACCCGAAACGTTTGACACAAGTTATAAAATTTAAAGGCAATGCTACCAAATAGTAATTGAGTGTATGTGAACTTCTGGCCCATTGGGAATGAAAGAAAGAAAAATAATTCTCTCTATTATTATTCTGACATTTTACATTCTAACAATAAAGTGGTGATCCTAACTGACCTAAGACAGGAGATTTTTTACTAGGATTAAATGTCAGGAAATGTGATAAACTGAGTTTAAATGTAGTTGGCTAAGGTGTATGTAAACTTCCGATTTCAACTGTATATCCTCATGAAGCTGCATCCTGATGAAGATACATCGCAGGTCCGTAATATTCCCGAAAATATGCATTGTCTGGATAGGGGGCCTAGAGGCAGGCCTGTATGTGCATATGCAAAAAAATGGTTCCAGAACACTTTGAATGAAAGCAGCTGCTGTAACACGACAAGAGAAGATGTTGAGGGGGGGGGGGGGGGGTTACTACAAAGGGTAGTGTCAGATTAAGAAGCCAATAAAGTCTTACCATAACTCCAGCTGGCCCAGGAACACCACAATCGCCCTGCGAAAGAGTGAAGATACAAAGTGGATCGTCTGACACAAGTATCGAACTTTGACCGAGGAAATACTGTGCGGGTAAGACTAACCTTGATCCCTTTGGGGCCCTGTGGCCCTGTGAGTTCAGACATCATAGACCTGTCTGCTGCAACCATGGCCCCTGGCTCACCCTTCTCGCCCTGCAAACACACGTGACCAATAACACGATATACATACAGTCAAATGACAATAAGACGATATACATACACGTACAATCAAATGACAATCATACATACTGTAGACACATGAGCACAACCCCTCCTCCGTACACACACCCAGGGGTAATGTGCAGCACATGCATGTTGAAGCAGCATGAGCACCTCTCAGAGAAAGGAAAACATTACATAATAATCTCATTCATGTTGTTCCACAGACCTTGGGACTGAAGCATATTGTCTATGGCTGCTCAGTCTGGAACCCATTAGCAGGCTTATACACATCAATGCCCTGAGTGCAGCAACTAGCTTTAATCATAAGCACTGGCGTTCAGTTTCACACTTTGAATTGATTGAAACCCAAAAGGCTTTGAGCCTGTATATTTGATGTTGATTCAGTCCAGTGCAGAAAAGGTCACATAGTATTTATTACATTTTAGCAGACGCTCTTACCCAGAGGGACGTACACTAGTGAGTACAGACATTTTCGTACTGGTCTCCCGTAGCCTGGAGGCCCATGGGAATCGACCCCACAATCGTGGCGTTGCGAGTGCCATGTGCTACCATCTGAACCACACGGGACACAATAGGAAATCCTGGGCTCTTCAGTGGTTTCCTTTTCACATGGTGACCCTAGCGGAATTTTGAGCATAGCGGAATTCTGGCCCTAGTGGAATTCTGACCCTAGTGGAATTCTGGCCCTAATGGAATTCTGACCCTAGTGGAATTCTGTCCCTAGTGGAATTCTGGCCCTAATGGAATTCTGACCCTAGTGGAATTCTGACCCTTGTGGAATTCTGACCCTAGCGGAATTCTGACCCTAGCGGAATTCTGACCCTAGTGCAATTCTGACTCTAGCGGAATTCTGACCCTAGTGGAATTCTGACCCTAGTGGAATTCTGAGCACAGCGGAATTCTGACTCAAGTAGAATTCTGAGCATAGCGGAATTCTTAAAGGGATAGTGCGTAATTTTTCAACTTCCCCAGAGTAAGATGAACTCATAGATACCATTTGTATGTCTCTGCATGCAATTTGAAGGAAGTTGAAGGTAGTTTCACGAGCCATTGCTAACTGGCATTAGAGACTGGAAGCTGTTCCTGTAGAATTCGTCATTGCGCTAACGCCACTGTTCATAGCAACTTCTTTCAAACTGCATGCAGAGACATAAAACATGTATACCATTAGTTCATCTGATTCTGGCAAGTAGAAAAAGTTCTTAGTTGCCAAAATGTGGAACTATCCCGTTAAAATGAAAACACACAACACACACACTTACCTTTAAGCCTGGGGGCCCTATGGTCCCTGGATTCCCCAAGTCCCCCTTTGGACCCCGTGGCCCCTGGGAATTATCATTGTAAATGTAGGTAAATAACCAAAAGAAATCCATCAACAAGAACAGACACATCTACAACAGCTATACTCATAGGCAGACAGCGGGCCGAATCCGGACCCAGAACAGGGTCAATACAAACCCATCATTTTCTTTCTTTTTTTTTAGGAATTCGGTCAGGATTCGACTCCTGGTATCATATGAACACACATAAGACATGGAACAGTTGTAGAATTGCAAGAAATTAGCTTTAAAACTGCTACAGTTTCCCTTCGCTCGATGGCATAATGGGGCGAATATCCATCAGGACCTTTGCCACCTAGGAAATGTGTGTGACAGGACCGTATCCAATAGTATGAGAACCCTGATCGACTACAACACTATCTCTCTCCTATCAGTAAGTATCTGTCCAACTGCACAGTATAAAGTTTGCACTGTCAAGTTCATCCCAAACGCGTGTTCCGCATACTGTATATTCTGCAATAGAGAAAGGACAGACACAATACCATGGTAACCCTACCAACAGATCCTCTGAGCAGTAAGAGAGAAAATCTGTTTTGTTTTTACTATCGTATGAATTATGGACCCATACAAAAAACAAAAACAATAGTGTGTTTCAAGGCCCTGTCAAGGGGTCACGTTCCAATGAATCCAACAAAATGACCGACACACTGTAGAATTAACCTCCAGTCACAGATAAATACAGGTAAATGCATCTCTCATAGCCTGGACCTAATTGTCTTTTGGGACACACAGATAAATACAGGTAAATGCATCTCTCATAGCCTGGACCTAATTGTCTTTTGGGACACACAGATAAATACAGATAAATGCATCTCTCATAGCCTGGACCTAATTGTCTTTTGGGACACACAGATAAATACAGATAAATGCATCTCTCATAGCCTGGACCTAATTGTCTTTTGGGACACACAGATAAATACAGATAAATGCATCTCTCATAGCCTGGACCTAATTGTCTTTTGGGACACACAGATAAATACAGATAAATGCATCTCTCATAGCCTGGACCTAATTGTCTTTTGGGACACACAGATAAATACAGATAAATGAATCTCTCATAGCCTGGACCTAATTGTCTTTTGGGACACACAGATAAATACAGATAAATGAATCTCTCATAGCCTGGACCTAATTGTCTTTTGGGACACACGGATAAATATAGATAAATGCATCTCTCATAGCCTGGACCTAATTGTCTTTTGGGACACAAAAAAACCTGTTAAAACCAATTTTATGACCATACATTACAGATATTATTACAGCAATTTAAAACAAATATTTGATGTGATTCCAGCCATTTCTCAACATAATTAGCTTTTTTTGGGGAGTGAGTACGTCAACAGTGTTCTGTCACATAATCTTATGAAGGCCATTTAAAGAACATCAAGAGGGCAATCTGAAAACATATTAACACACACACACACACACACACACACACACACACACACACACACACACACACACACACACACGCACACACACACACACACACACACACACACACGTCTACTCACCCTGAGCCCCTGAGATTCCAGCAGCCCTGAGAAGTTAAACACACCCTCTGTATCACTGAGCAGGACCTGAGGTAGGACAGAGAGGAGAGACAGTGAGATCACTATCAACATCCATATTAAAACTATCCTATCAGAGAGCATCGGTAGGGGTGATAACAATGACTTTAATAACACCTAATTACTTTCTAACATCCTCTTACATCCTGGAGGTTGATAACAGGTCCCGAAGACCCAGGAGGTCCTGGAGGGCCGGGGAAACTGAAACCGTCCCGACCTCTCTCTCCCTGACAACAGAACACAAGGTTAGATGAACCAAGAACAGGGCCAGCCTGGTTGGCTCCAGAAGGATTAACTCATAAAAGATTAACAGGAACGGAGTCAGGAGGAGTGATAGTGTACCTTTGGTCCCATATCACCTTGGTCCCCCTTCGCTCCCTGCATGGAAGAAATGGCAAACAACTATCATGACAAAAGAGAACTGAGACCTGAGACAGTTTTATGATGAACCTACAAGAACTACTGTAAAGAGGATAAAGATAGATTAGAATACTATAAAAATCAGGAAAGGAAACAAAGGAGAGAGATTGAATTGGACAGTAAAAATCAGGTGATGTACTGACTGTATGCCCTGGCAGTCCATCCAGCCCAGAGGCCCCGGTTGCTCCTGGAGCACCAGGCTCCCCCTAGAGGAACACAGAGGAAATGGTTGAGGGGAAGGTTTTAGACCTTTAGATGCCTGTGAGTGACCCACCCACCTAACATAGCGGAAAATTGGCCCAAAATCTACCTCATCTGAGTAATTAATGAGTGAGACTTCTGAAAACCTCTTTATCTTAATGAGGAGATTGTAGATTAATTACTATTTCCTATATGAATCACATCTACAGTTGGGAATTGTACTAGGGCATAGATGCTTAGTGCTTTGGGAGTTGCTGGTGGTGGGTATGCAGATGATGTACAGTCCCTGAGAGGGTTAAAAAGCAAGATGGCCATCTCTGGCCCTGCCTGTGCACATATGTGTCAGAGAGGAATTCATTGGAAATTAGCGGAATAATAGGAACCACATGGTGCGGAAGTCGGCACTTCCTCTCTGAGGATAAATGGGAACCAGTTGAGTCGAGAGGACGCACCTTTACCGCTACACCAGGAAGCCCGTCCTGCCCGTCTTCGCCCTGTGGGGAGAAACAAAATGGCGGTCAGTATGGGAACTTTTTACAGGTATGTGGAAGCACATATTCTGACACATAGAGAGAGGAAGACATTGAGAGAGAGATACATTACAGTGCATTCAGAAACTATTCAGACCCCTTCACTTTTTCCACATTTTGTTATGTTACAGTCTTATTCTAAATTTAATCAAAAATATATATTTTTATTCTCATTCATCTCTATACAATACCCTATAATGACAAAGCAAAAACAAGGTTTCAAAAAATACTTTCCGAATGCACTGTGTGCCACAGATGTTTTAATTATTAGCTTGGTCCACTTGAAGCCCATTAGAAGTATTGTAAGATTTCGATCCTATGATCTTATACACCACCAGACATGCCACCAGGGGTCTTTTCACAGTCCCCAAATCCAGAACAAATTCAAGAAAACGTACAGTATTATATAGAGCCCTTATTTCATGGAACGTCCTTCCATCTCATTTTGCCAAAATACCAAAATATGCTTGATTGATTCTATGATTCATATGACTGATACTTTAAGTGGCGTGCAGTAGGATGTGAACAAGGAACCTTCTAGATAAGGAGTGGCGTGCAGTAGGACTGAACAAGGAACCTTCTAGGTAACGAGTGGCGTGCAGTAGGATGTGAACAAGGGCCTTCTAGATAACGAGTGGCGTGCAGTAGGACTGAACAAGGAACCTTCTAGATAACGAGTGGCGTGCAGTAGGACTGAACAAGGAACCTTCTAGATAACGAGTGGCGTGCAGTAGGACTGAACAAGGAACCTTCTAGATAAGGAGTGGCGTGCAGTAGGACTGAACAAGGAACCTTCTAGATAACGAGTGGCGTGCAGTAGGACTGAACAAGGAACCTTCTAGGTAACGAGTGGCGTGCAGTAGGACTGAACAAGGAACCTTCTAGATAAGGAGATGTTTGTCTTCTGCCACACTCAGTGGTGAAACAAGTGAGTCACACTTCACACCAACGATCTAATACACGTTCACATTTTAGACAAACTACTGTGTCTAGTATATACAGACTACTGTGTCTAGTATATACAGACTACTGTGTCTAGTATATACAGACTACTGTGTCTACAAAAACAGATGACTGTGTCTAATATATACAGACTACTGTGTCTACAAAAACAGATGACTGTGTCTAGCATACATGAGAACATCCAAGAGTCACGAAAATACTGCCGACGGCAAGTATACGTTGACCTTGATGTCAGGTTGAAGTGTGTTTTTCGAGAGTAGCTTCCTTCCATAGATGGCTTTTACCACAGTCGATGGATAGCAATGATGGTACAGGATATTGTATTGAAACATGCCTGATAGGTACATTGAGTAAAGCCACTATGTCAGTGATAGAAGACATGAGGGACTACCTTGGGTCCTGGACGGCCAGGTTTGTCAATAGGTCCCTGTGGAAAGCACCAGAAAAAAAATTATTGTCAGTATTAATAATACTTATTTTCATATTAATATCATACTTATGAGCGAAAGGGTTGAAGTCCCAGCGTCGGCATAAGAAACCACTCTTTGTGTTCGAACCTGAATACTTCTGGCCATCACTGCCCCAAAGCCACCCAGTTCCCTAGAACCCTTCATGTCCTGCAAACAACATACAGTCAATGACAACTGATGTGTGCTAACGAAACATCTGGCACAAAATGGCTGCCGGGCATCACTAAGGTGGGTGCTACACATTGGCAGCGAAGTAGAGGCGAAACGAGATGATTTACTACGCCCCAAAATCTATCCTCGTGAGATAAGAATGCAACATACGTCAAATCAAATGAGATGTTATTAGTCACATGCACCGAATACAGTAAATTGCTTACTTACAAATCGCCTAACAAACAATGCAGTTTAAAAAAAATATGGATAAAAATAAGAAATAAAAGTAACAAGTAATTAAAGAGCAGCAGTAAAATAACAATAGTGAGACTGTATACAGGGGGTACCGGGACAGAGTCAATGTGCGGGGAACCGGTTAGTTGAGGTAATATGTACATGTAGGTAGAGTTATTAAAGTGACTATGCATAGATGGTAACAATAGAGAGTATCAGCGGTGCAAAAGGGGGTAGGGGGTGGCAATGCAAATAGTCTGCAAATAGATTAAATGTTCAGGAGTCTTATGGCTTGGGGGTAGAAGCTGTTTAGAAGCCTCTTGGACGTAGAGTTGGCGCTCCAGTGCCACTTGCAATGCGGTAGCAGAGATAACATTCTATGACTAGGGTGGCTGGAGTCTGACAATTTTTAGGGCCTTCCTCTGACACCACCTGGTATAGAGGTCCTGGATGGAAGGAAGCTTGTTCCCAGTGATGTACTGGGCTGCCTTGCGGTCGAAGGCCGAGCAGTTGCCATACCAGGCAGTGATGCAACTGGGCAGCTGTAGAACCTTTTGAGGATCTGAAGAGCCGTGCCAAATCTTTTCAGTCTCCTGAGGGGGAATAGGGGGAATAGGTTTTGTCGTGCCCTCTTCACGACTGTCTTAGAGTGCTTAAACCTTGTCCGTTTGTTGGTGATGTGGGCACCAAGGAACTTGAAGCTGTCAACCTGCTCCACTGCAGCCCCATTGATGAGAATGGGGGCATGCTTAGTCCTCTTTTTCTGTAGTCCACGATCATCTCCTTTGTCTTGATCAAGTTGAAGGAGAGGTTGTCCTGGCACCATATGGTCAGGTCTCTGACCTCTTCCCTATAGGCTGTCTCGTCGTTGTCGGTGATCAGACCTACCACTGTTGCGTCATCAGCAAACTTAATAACGGTGTTCGAGTCGTGCCTGGCTGTGCAGTCATGAGTAAACAGGGAGTACAGGAGGGGACTAGGCACGCATCCATGAGGGGCCCCTGTGTTGAGGAACAGCGTGGCGGAAGTGTTGTTACCTACCCTTACCACCTGGTGGCGGCCTGTCAGGAAGTCCAGGATCCAGTTGCAGAGGGAGGTGTTTAGTCCCAGGGTCCTTAGTTTATTGATGAGCTTTGAGGGCACTATGGTGTTGTACACTGAGCTGTAGTCAATGAATAGCATTCTCACATAGGTGTTTCTTTTGTCCAGGTGGGAAAGGACAGTGTGGAGTGCAATAGAGATTGCATCATCTGTGGATCTGTTGGGGCGGTATGCAAATTTGGAGTGGGTCTAGGGTTTCTGGGATAATGGTGTTGATGTGAGCCATGACCAGCCTTTCAAAGCACTTCATGGCTACAGATGTGAGTGCTACGGGTTGGTCGTCATTTAGGCAGGTTATCTTAGTGTTCTTGGGCACAGGCACTATGGTGGTCTGCTTGAAACATGTTGGTATTACAGACTCAGACAGGGAAAGGTTGAAAATGTCAGTGGAGACACTTGCCAGTTGGTCAGCGCATGCTCGCAGTACATTTCCTGGTAATCCGTCTGGCCCCGCGGCCTTGTGAATGTTGACCTGTTTAAAAGTTTTACTCACATTGGCTGCAGAGAGCTTGATCACACAGTCTTCCGGAACAGCTGGTGCTCTCATGCATGTTTTAGTGTTATTTGCCTCGAAGCGAGCATAGAAGTAGTTTAGCTTGTCTGGTAGGCTCGTGTCACTGGGCAGCTCTCGGCTTGCTTCCCTTTGTAGTCTGTAATGGTTTGCAAGCCCTGCTACGTGCGACGAGTGTCAGAGCCGGTGTATTACGATTCGATCTTAGTCCTGTATTGAAGCTTTGCCTGTTTGATGGTTCGTCGGAGGGCATAGCGGGATTTCTTATAAGCTTCCGGGTTAGAGTCCCGCTCCTTGAAAGCGACAGCTCTAGCCTTTAGCTAAGTGCAGATGTTGCCTGTAATCCATGGCTTCTGGTTGGGGTATGTACTGTGGGGATGACGTCATCGATGCACTTATTGATGAAGCCAATGACTGATGTGGTGTACTCCTCAATGCCATCAGAGGAATCCCGGAACATATTCCAGTCTGTGATAGCAAAACAGTCCTGTAGTTTAGCATCTGCTTCATCTGACCACTTTTTTATTGATCTAGTCACTAGTGCTTCCTGCTTTAATTTTTGCTTGTAAGCAGGAATCAGTAGGATAGAATTATGGTCAGATTTGCCAAATGGAGGGCGAGGGAGAGCTTTGTATGCGTCTCTGTGTGTGGAGTATAGGTGTGGTTCAGAGTTATTTTCCCTCTGGTTGCACATTTAACATGCTGATAGAAATTTGGTAAAACACATTTAAGTTTCACTGCATTAAAGTCCCAGGCTACTAAGAGCGCCACCTCTGGAGGGGCGTTTTCTTGTTTGCTGATGGTGGAATACAGCTCATTCAATGCTGTCTTAGTTCCAGCCTCAGTCTGTGGTGGTATGTAAACAGCTATGAAAAATACAGATGAAAACTCTCTAGGTAGATAGTGTGGTCTACAGCTTATCATGAAATACTCTACCTCAGGCGAGCAATAGCTCGAGACTTGCTTAGATATCGTGCACCAGCTGTTATTTACATTTGTATGTTGATAGTGTCGTTGTTAAGCCACGACTTTGTGAAACATAAGATATTACAGTTTTGAATGTCCTGTTGGTAGTTTAATCTTCCGCGTAGATCATCAATTTTATTCTCCAAAGATTGCACGTTTGCTAGCAGAATGGAAGGATGTGGAGGTTTATTTGATCGCATACAAATTCTCCGAAGGCAGCCCGCCCTCCGGCCCCATTTTCTCTGCCTCCTCTTCATGCAAATCACAGAGATCTGGGCCTGTTCCCGAGAAAGCAGTATATAATTCGCGTTGGGCTCATCAGACTCGTTAAAGGAAAAAAAAGGATTCTGCCAGTCCGTGGTGAGTAATCACAGTTCTGATGTCCAGAAGTTATTTTCGGCCATAAGAGACGGTAGCGGCAATATTATGTACAAAATAATAAGGTACAAACAATGCAAAATAAACAAACAAAAACCACAATCGGTTGGGGACACATAAAACATCAGCCTTCTTCTCTGGTGCCATTGTTACATCATGTACAGTATGTTTAAAAAAAATAATATTTTTAAAATATTTTTTTTTAGCCCTTTTTCTCCCCAATTTCGTGGTATCCAATTGTTTTAGTATCTACTATCGTGTCTCATCGCTACAACTCCCGTACGGACTCGGGAGAGACGAAGGTTGAAAGTCATGCGTCCTCCGATACACAACCCAACCAAGACGCACTGCTTCTTAACACAGCGCGCATCCAACCCGGAAGCCAGACGCACCAATGTGTTAGGGTTAGGGTTAGGGTTAGGGTCTCTGATGGCACAGCTGGTGCTGCAGTACAGCACCCTTAACCACGGAGGTACCGTATGTTTTTGACCCTCTGACAAACAGGAGAGCTGAGTGAGTGAAATCATACCTCCAGGTCCAAGCTGAAGCCCCGTCCTGGGGGTCCCGGTAGCCCAGGGGGCCCCCTCAGACCCGGCTTTCCCTCTGGTCCCTCTGAGCCGGGCAGACCTGGGAACCCTGCAGCACCTGGCTCCCCCTAGGAGAGAAACACAATGGTTCAGTCCAATAACCTCCTCAAGCAAAATGTTTTGCATATGTGAAGGAACTGGATGGGTCTAAGTATTATGAAGCCCATTGGAAGGCTAGGTGAAGGCATCACAGTAGCTTAGACCAATCGTTTCCTTTAGATCTGCAACCACTGATTGAGATGGGGCTAGATGTTGATTTTGGAGCATACAGTCTTCTATTTATTTGGTTCTGGTTATTAGCAGTAATTATCCCTGGCTTCATATGTAGAGACCAGCTGTGTTTGGGTTGATTAGTGGTTAAAAGCAGTTGTGGTTTTTAGGGTCACTTCTAGGTTGGGGAGTAATGGATTGGCATGACTCAAACTGTACCTTTGGTCCATGTGTTCCGCTCAGACCCGGCTCACCCTGTCAAAGAAAATGTTTCAATCAAATGAAATCCAATGTTCTTCAAGAAGCCCTTTTTATTTTTTATTTTTTATTTTTACAATCACTACACAGGATATCAGAGTTCTACATCCATTAGTCGTACCTTCTCTCCTCTCTCGCCAGCTGGACCAGGGAACCCGTCATTCCCATCAACGCCCTGGGAAATAGAATAGAATAGATTAGATGTATTTAGGCGTAATATATTTCTGTCTAGTACGGGATCTCTCCTATCGTCTGATTCTATTTGGCTAAGAAGTGTCGGAGCTGACAGCGCAGCAAGACTGTAGATTTATTTCCACCTTTCTAATTTAGAAATAATTTTCTATTCAGAAGAGCCAGAACTCAATTCAAAGTTTCAATGATGACAACTAAGATGAGATCAATGTCCTGTATGTAATCCTTTCCCACAGTTAGTAAAAGCCTCATGTATTTCCATGTCAAAAGGCCATGGGGCTTTCATGAGGCTTTTGTCCAGCTGCAGTCAGAAAGCCATTAGCTCACTGAGTGAAGATTACATTGCTGCTTCATGGCTTCTTAACCTTTTCATATGAGACTCTTTTAAGATCTTTGACTCCATTGGTCCATTGTTAATGGTCTTATTGTACTTTGTGAATCGTATCGTGAAACAAACTTAAAATGGTTTCTCTACAGATTAGGCGAGAGATCATTGACCTCAGCAATAACATTCTGTAATCTGTCATTCAGGCTGTTAAGCAATACCTCACCACTAGGAAAGTAAATCACCTTTGACCACAGATCTAGGATCAGACTAACCAACCAGCTACCTCCGATCCAGGGCTGAAAAAAAAGACCTGACTCTGTATCATTGGATAACACCGACTTTGCCCTGGTCTGTCAAACACGGAGGGTTGGAATTCCCATAGTGCTCTGTGATCAAGGTCCCTGGCTTTGAGCAGGCGAGACGTCAGAGCTGTAAACATGTTCTAAGGAGGGAAGGCTAGGCAGCTTCTATTGTGTGGTGCAGACCACAGAGAGAGATAGAGGGGCGAGGGACGCTGGCAGGGATTGTGGTTACCGTTGCAAAGGGGAGCAGACTTGCTTATAAACACAGAGCTCCTTTTACAGCTTGGCTATAAGACTGGGTGACACACAGTGCTCCAAAAGAGAACTTCAAAGAGCTGGTATCTAAGTGATGTCACTACTGTGCTCCTTCTAGATTGAGTAACAGATATGTAACACTAATAAAACGTCCCTTCTTTTTCACATTTACAAACATGCTTAAGACAGGGTTTTAAACTTCAGTATACGGGTTATCTAACCATTATATAACCACATCGGTCGTTAACAAACTTAACCGTTTGTGATTAAAAGTGAAATTCCAACGCACTTTTTTAAACCGTTAAAAATAAAACTGTAATATATAAGAACATGTCATGCCTCCATGCCTCTGTCTACAGCCCTCCTCCCCCAAATCAACACAGGGCATCATCAAACGCACTACAACTTGTCAAGGCAGCCAGATCAATGTCACCAGGGTCCAGCTCTGTGGTGACCTCGCCATGGTGACAGTTACTCTGGGTGCCTCAGTCGTCCGTTCAATCACTCACAAACATGGGGCCTCCAGAACCTTCTGGGTTTAAGCAAGCAGAACAAATTGCAGGGTTGTGGGGGAAGTATGGGATTTTTAGATGGTTTCCAGGAATCTCTTGTCATGTAGCGGGCAGAGCTGTGCTAAAGGGTTGCATGAAGGTTGCTACTGGGCTTGACAAACCTTTGGCAGACACCTGGGGGATTCATTATTAACCTGGGGGATTAACTATTAACCTGGGGGATTAACTATTAACCTGGGGGATTCATTATTAACCTGGGGGATTAACCTGGGGGATTCATTATTAACCTGGGGGATTCATTATTAACCTGGGGGATTAACTATTAACCTGGGGGATTCATTATTAACCTGGGAGATTAACTATTAACCTGGGAGATTAACTATTAACCTGGGGGATTAACCTGGAGGATTAACTATTAACCTGGGGGATTAACCTGGAGGATTAACTATTAACCTGGGGGATTAACTATTAACCTGGGGGATTAACCTGGGGGATTAATTGTTAACATGGGGGATGAACTATTAACCTTGGGGATTCATTATTAACCTGGGGGATTAATTATTAACCTGGGGGATTAACTATTAACCTGGGGGATTAACCTGGGGGATTAATTATTAACCTGGGGGATGAACTATTAACCTTGGGGATTAATTATTAACCTGGGGGATTAATTATTAACCTGGGGGATTAACTATTAACCTGGGGGATTAACTATTAACCTGGGGGATTAACCCGGGGGATTCATTATTAACCTGGGGATTAACTATTAACCTGGGGGATTAACTATTAACCTGGGGGATTAACTATTAACCTGGGGGATTAACTATTAACCTGGGGGATTAACCTGGGGGATTAATTATTAACCTGGGGGATGAACTATTAACCTGGGGGATTAATTATTAACCTGGGGGATTAACTATTAACCTGGGGGATTAACCTGGGGGATTAATTATTAACCTGGGGGATGAACTATTAACATTGGGGATTCATTATTAACCTGGGGGATTAACTATTAACCTGGGGGATTAACTATTAACCTGGGGGATTAACTATTAACCTGGGGGATTAACCCGGGGGATTCATTATTAACCTGGGGATTAACTATTAACCTGGGGGATTAACTATTAACCTGGGGGATTAACTATTAACCTGGGGGATTAACTATTAACCTGGGGGATTAACCTGGGGGATTAATTATTAACCTGGGGGATGAACTATTAACCTGGGGGATTAATTATTAACCTGGGGGATTAACTATTAACCTGGGGGATTAACCTGGGGGATTAATTATTAACCTGGGGGATGAACTATTAACCTTGGGGATTCATTATTAACCTGGGGGGTTCATTATTAACCTGGGGGATTAACCTGGGGGATTCATTATTAGCCCGGGGGATTAACTATTAACCTGGGGGATTCATTATTAACCTGGGGGATTAACTATTAACCTTGGGGATTCATTATTAACCTGGGGGGTTCATTATTAACCTGGGGGATTAACCCGGGGGATTCATTATTAACCTGGGGATTAACTATTAACCTGGGGGATTCATTATTAACCCGGGGGATTAACTATTAACCTGGGGGATTCATTATTAACCTGGGGGATTAACTATTAACCTTGGGGATTCATTATTAACCTGGGGGATTCATTATTAACCTGGGGGATTAACTATTAGCCCGGGGGATTCATTATTAACCTGGGGGATTAATTATTAACCTGGGGGATTCATTATTAACCTGGGGTATTAACTATTAACCTTGGGGATTAATTATTAACCTGGGGGATTAATTATTAACCTGGGGGATTAACCTGGGGGATGAATTAAGATTAAGATTAAATTTTTTTGTTTACCAGGCAGACACCTGGGGGATTAATTATTTTGATTATCTGGCAGACACCTGGGGGATTAACTATTTTGATTATCAGGCAGACACCTGGGGGATTAACTATTTTGATGATCAGGCAGGCACCTGGGGGATTAACTATTTTGATTACCAGGCAGACACCTGGGGGATTAACTATTTGATTATCAGGCAGGCACCTGGGGGATTAACTATTTTGATTATCAGGCAGGCACCTGGGGGATTAACTATTTTGATTATCAGGCAGGCACCTGGGGGATTAACTATTTTGATTATCTGGCAATGCTTTGTTCTAAGAAATGAATTTGCAAAGCACACACACACACACACACACACACACACACACTTCACCAGACCCATCTGCCTTATAAACCTCTGATAGGACCAGAATATAATACCTAGAATAAGTAAGTAATACCTTGTCGGTAAGCATTTCACTGGAAGGTCTACTACACCTGTTGTATTCAGCATTTCACTGTGAGGTCTACTACACCTGTTGTATTCAGCATTTCACTGTGAGGTCTACTACACCTGTTGTATTCAGCATTTCACTGGAAGGTCTACTACACCTGTTGTATTCAGCATTTCACTGTAAGGTCTACTACACCTGTTGTATTCAGCATTTCACTGTAAGGTCTAATACACCTGTTGTATTCAGCATTTCACTGTAAGGTCTACTACACCTGTTGTATTCAGCATTTCACTGTAAGGTCTACTACACCTGTTGTATTCAGCATTTCACTATGAGGTCTACTACACCTGTTGTATTCAGCATTTCACTGTAAGGTCTACTACACCTGTTGTATTCAGCATTTCACTGTAAGGTCTACTACACCTGTTGTATTCAGCATTTCACTGTAAGGTATACTACACCTGTTGTATTCAGCATTTCACTGTAAGGTCTACTACACCTGTTGTATTCAGCATTTCACTGTAAGGTCTACTACACCTGTTGTATTCAGCATTTCACTGTAAGGTCTACTACACCTGTTGTATTCAGCATTTCACTGAGGTCTACTACACCTGTTGTATTCAGCATTTCACTGTGAGGTCTACTACACCTGTTGTATTCAGCATTTCACTGTGAGGTCTACTACACCTGTTGTATTCAGCATTTCACTGTGAGGTCTACTACACCTGTTGTATTCAGCATTTCACTGTGAGGTCTACTACACCTGTTGTATTCAGCATTTCACTGTAAGGTCTAATACACCTGTTGTATTCAGCATTTCACTGTAACCTGTTGATTTCGGCGCATGTGACAAATAAAATTGGATTTGATTTGATGGAGTTTCAGTGATGTGTTTGGTGACTCACAGGCAGTCCAGGTTTACCCATCTCTCCATCCTTCCCGTTTTCCCCGGGAGCCCCAGGGGACGCAGAGAGGCCCTCAGATGAACCTGGGGGCCCAGGAAGCCCTGGAGGACCAGGTGGACCCTGGATGAAGAAAATAAATCAATAACATTAACAAAATAACACGATACATCTGTCATAACGCATAAATGCATATACTAATTTATGTGTACCCAAATGGTGTTTGTGGCTATAGTCAGAGAGCAGAACAGCAGCAGGTGGATTCTAGAGATTTGAAAAGGATGACCACTCACTGTCATAATCTCTGTGTCTCCGTCAAAGTACTCAAAGCCTGAGCCGTCCACACCATCCTGCAAACCACATACGCTTACAATGAATGAATGAACTGATGACTCAACGAAAACAACCAAATCAATCTTCCAAATAATTATTCCATCCATCTATTCACATCGGTGTGGTTCATTCCACACTACATACCGGGGATCTGGGTGAGTTGGGTCGACCCGGTGGCCCAGGAGGTCCGGGGGGACCAGGTTTGCCCACTCCAGAATCACCCTTCAGGGTTCAACAAACAAACACAATCCATGGTCAAACACAACAATCAAGTACAACAGTGTTTCTCAATCCAATCCTGGGAGACCCTTGTTGGATAATGCACATTTTAGTTCTGGCCCAGCACTAACACACCGGATGTAGTTAATCGCCAGCCCTTGATGTAATTGATCGCCAGCCCTTGATGTAGTTAATCGCCAGCCCTTGATGTAGTTAATCGCCAGCCCTTGATGTAATTGATCGCCAGCCCTTGATGTAGTTAATCGCCAGCCCTTGATGTAACTGATCGCCAGCCCTTGATGTAATTGATCGCCAGCCCTTGATGTAGTTAATTGCCAGCCATTGATGTAATTAATCGCCAGCCCTTGATGTAATTGATCGCCAGCCTTGATGTAATTAATCGCCAGCCCTTGATGTAATTGATCGCCAGCCTTTGATGTAGTTAATCGCCAGCCCTTGATGTAATTGATCGCCAGCCCTTGATGTAATTGATCGCCAGCCCTTGATGTAGTTAATCGCCAGCCCTTGATGTAATTAATCGCCAGCCCTTGATGTAATTGATCGCCAGCCCTTGATGTAGTTAATCGCCAGCCCTTGATGTAGTTAATCGCCAGCCCTTGATGTAATTGATCGCCAGCCCTTGATGTAGTTAATCGCCAGCCCTTGATGTAACTGATCGCCAGCCCTTGATGTAACTGATCGCCAGCCCTTGATGTAATTGATCGCCAGCCCTTGATGTAATTGATCGCCAGCCCTTGATGTAGTTAATTGCCAGCCCTTGATGTAATTAATCGCCAGCCCTTGATGTAATTGATCGCCAGCCTTGATGTAATTAATCGCCAGCCCTTGATGTAATTGATCGCCAGCCCTTGATGTAGTTAATCGCCAGCCCTTGATGTAATTGATCGCCAGCCCTTGATGTAATTGATCGCCAGCCCTTGATGTAATTGATCGCCAGCCCTTGATGTAATTAATCGCCAGCCCTTGATGCAATTGATCGCCAGCCCTTTATGTAATTGATCGCCAGCCCTTGATGTAATTAATCGCCAGCCCTTGATGTAATTGATCGCCAGCCCTTGATGTAATTAATCGCCAGCCCTTGATGTAATTGATCGCCAGCCCTTGATGTAATTAATCGCCAGCCCTTGATGTAATTAATCGCCAGCCCTTGATGTTGGTGTTTGGGTCAGAGCAAAACATTTGCAATAAAGTAGAGCACCGCTGAACTATTCATCGATAGTGGAGCTAAAACCTGTAGGACACTAGAACGTCATATACTGTCTGCAGCAGTGAAAGGAGGTTAGACAGTATGTGATGTTGCACCTTGTCTCCTTTGGGACCAGGATCTCCTGGAAAGCCTGGAAATCCCTGAACTCCAGTTTCTCCCTGTGGTAGGAAACACAGCAAGTGAGGATTATCAACATGAGAAATGGCTGATGGGTTAAAACATATGAAGATATCCACATGGGTCGAGTACAGTTACAATAGGTTTTCCAGCAATGATTGGTGGACTGACAGGAGTTGACGATTGGATGGATGTGTGGCCCTTCCTTCCAGAGTTATATCACTCCATAAAACCCAATGTTCAAAAAGACCATCCAGACAGTTTTCACTATAACAGTTATCTAATCCCTCTCCGAGGTACCTTTGAGCCAGCCAGCCAGCCAGCCAGCCAGCCAGCCAGCCCACATGTGTGAGCAGCACCCCATATCTCTTCACACAGAGGTCAGGGGACCTGGGCTTCAGAGTTGATCAAACCCACAGGTGGGCAGGTGCTCTCGTTTCACTAGATCGAAACGCACGAAAGCAGATCTAAGACCCCCTAGAGGGACCACCGTCGAAGATCCATTCTCCATCGCCCATCTCTGACGTCCAGGGACGTGAGTTGTAAATAAACACAGACTCAACTTTCCTCATTTTTGTAAAACATTTCCAAATGACTGCCTCCCTCTTTCCTCCGAAGTTGGCTGAGGGACTGGGTCTGGTGTACACATGTGAGGTATCGGCTGTGTGCGCCTCAGAAGCCGTGGTGTGTTTACAGTGGAATGAGAATATTTGTGTTCTTGAGATAGAGAGTGTGGGAATTATTGTATATAGCAGAACAACAGAGTCAAGTCTCTGTTATGTAGTGTATACTGTAGGGCCTTATTGGGTGGAGATTTAGAATAAAACACAATACTGGAACTACTCTGTACACTATTGTAAAATATATATATATATTTTTTTCAATTGCTAACATGCATTGGTCAAAACTGAAGTCACACTGTCAAAATTCTTCACACAGTCAGCGAAACAGAAGTGTCTGTGGACCAAACTGTGAATCATTTTAATTCCTTTCACACAAAATGCATTCAATGACCACATTCTCTGAAATTCACAAACTCTTTTCTCATTCATACTCCACCACCTGCTAAACTATATATTTGCAGCACGTTTTCAAATGCTAACACACTGTTTTCAAAACGATTAAAAACACATTCAAAACAGAATGATGGCAAATGTTGTGCATTTCTGCAGTAAACAGACTGAAACATATCGAAAATCTCAGCAGAATATTTAATCATTCCAAACACAGCTGATTGCAGTTTCAGCTGAAAGCCGACCCAAGTGTCCTGTTTTTAGTCTCGTTACCAAACAGACAAAAGACGACGACTTCAGAATGATTTAGTTTGGAGACATGGATCAAGGAAGACAGGTTGGTGGGGGAAAGAAGAGTGGCAGGGAGAGGGAGAATGCGTAGAGGACAAAGGAGAGGAAGACCAAGAGCGGTGGTCACTGATGAGATAAGGGCCACAATTATTGACCATGTTGTTGTCAGGGTTGTCTTCCTCTTCTTCTGAGGAGGAGTAAGGATCGGACCAAAGCGCAGTGTGGTAAGTGTTCATGATGATTTTAATAAAGACAAATGAACACTCGAACAAAACAATAAACAAAACAAAACACCCACAAACCAAAAGTGAAACCCAGGTTACCTAAGTACGATTCTCAATCAGGGACACCAATTGACAGCTGCCTCTGATTGAGAACCATACCAGGCCGAACACAGAAACCAACATAGAAAAACAAACATAGACTGCCCACCCCAACTCACGCCCTGACCATACTAAAACAAAGACAAAAACAAAGGAACTAAGGTCAGAACGTGACAGTTGTAAACCAGGGTCTCTCTTTGAGAGAGGCCGGTTTAAGGGTGCAACCAAATCTGCAGCGTTCAACAGTTGCGTCAATAATAGTACACATTTTCCAGCAAAACAACAGGTGAGATTTGCATCCGTCAATGATAATTTGAACTACATATTACAGTATGTTCGCATTTTTACATGTTCTGACAAGTTGAAATATATTGATTGTTGTGTGTTTTTCAGTGGGATCCAAAGGATCCAAGAGTCCTAGAGAAACATAAAATAAGGATAAAGCACCTGTACCCATTGAGAGAAACGGGGAACGTGTGAAAGAACTCCGGTATCAATATGTCCAGGTAAGAAGTATGTTCAATAACCCAACAGGGTACATACACAGCTATACATAATGTAAAGTACTGTGAAACTGTGGATTTACTGTATTTTAGAGAGTCATGGAGATGGAAGCCAGGCAAACTGCACATACATTCATCTTTGTGGATGAAGCTGGATTCAAACTGGCAAAAACACGCCACAGGAGAAGAAATGTGATTGGACAGAGAGCAACCGTGGATGTCCCAGGCCAGAGAGGAGCTAACATCAATGGGTGCAGAACTGTCCAAGTTTGCTGTTACACAAACCACTCATTGGCCAATACAATACAGAGAGGCTCATTTATTTTCTGGATGAATCATACAATGTGGTTTTCTGGATTCTTGTTTTAGATTCCGTCTCTCACAGTTGAAGTGTACCTATGATAAAAAAAATTACAGACCTCTAAGTGCTTTGTAAGTAGGAAAACCTGCAAAATCGGCAGTGTATCAAAAACTTGTTCTCCCCACTGTATGTAATGCTCACTGTTAGTGTTTTTCAGGTCAGAGTGTTGTGAGTGACAATGTATTCTTTCTGAGTGAGAACTGTTGCCAGTGTTATGGTCAAACGAGCTTATTTTGAGATATGTATGAAGTGTTTTGATTGTTTGAGTGAGTTTTTAGAGGCGAGATTAACTGTTTGGTAAAGATGCATGTTGGTAATGCAGACTGTAAAGAGTTTTGAAAAAGTGGCTTCAAAATTGACCGATGCTTGTTAGCAATTGAATAACACTATAAGTCCCACCATGCAGTAGGCCTATAGTGATCTCAGCTCAGATGTTTAAGTCTAGTAGTGATGAACGTTTGAAGTCCTAAGGAATGAAAGATAAGCCACAATGAACAATGACACGCATGAAGAATACTCACAGGGTTTCCGTCTATCCCTCCACTGCCCTAGAGAACACAAAACATATACATTTTTTACAAATGTTTTATTTAACCAGGTAGGCCAGTTGAGAACAAGTTCTCACAACTGCGACCTGGCCAAGATAAAGCAAAGAAGTTCGACACATATAACAACACAGAGTTACACATGGAATAAACAAACATACAGTCAATAATACAGTGAGTGCAAATGAGGTAAGATAAAGGAGGTAAGGCAATAAATAGGCCATGGTGGCGAAGTAATTACAATATAGCAATTAAACACTGTACAGTACTGTGTCAAAAGTTTAAACACACCTAATCATTCAAGGGTTTTTCTTTATTTTTACTATTCTCTACATTATAGAATAATAGTGAAGACATCAAAACTATGAAATAACACATATGGAATTATATAGTAACCAAAAAAGTGTTTTAGATTTGAGATTCTTTAAAGTAGCCACCCTTTGCCTTGATGACAGCTTTTCATACTCTCAACCAGCTTCATGAGGTAGTCACCTGGAATGCATTTCAAATAACAGGTGTGCCTTGTTAAAGTACATTTCCTTAATTTGTTTGAGCCAATCAGTTGTGTTGTGAAAAGGTAAGGGTGGTATACAGAAGATAGACCTATTTGGTAAAATACCAAATCCGTATTATGGCAAGAACAGCTCAAACAAGCAAAAACAATTTACAATTGCGACCTGGCCAAGATAAAGCAAAGCAGTTCGACACATACAACAACACATAGTTACACATGGAGTAAAACAAATATACAGTCAATAATACAGTAGAAAAATAAGTCTATATACAATGTGTGAGGTGAGACAAGGGAGGTAAAGTAAAAAAAAAGGCCATGGTGGCGAAGTAAATACAATATAGCAAGTAAAACACTGGAATGGTAGATTTTCAGTGGAAGAATGTGCAAAGTAGAAATAAAAATAATGCAAAGGAGCAAAAGAGGTAGTTGTTTGGGCTAAATTATAGATGGGCTATGTACAGGTGCAGTAATCTGTGAGCTGCTCTGACAGTTGGTGCTTAAAGCTAGTGAGGGAGATAAGTGTTTCCAGTTTCAGAGATTTTTGTAGTTCGTTCCAGTCATTGGCAGCAGAGAACTGGAAGGAGAGGCAGCCAGAGAGACATACCTGCTGGAGCGCGTGCTACAGGTGGGTGCTGCTATGGTGACCAGTGAGCTGAGATAAGGGGGGACTTACCTAGCAGGGTCTTGTAGATGACCATGGTGGAATTGCTGCAAAGAAACCACTACTAAAGGACACCAATAAGAAGAAGAGACTTGCTTGGGGCAAAACAAAAACACGAGCAATGCACATTAGAACGGTGGAAATCTGTCCTTTGGTCTGATGAGGCCAAATTTGAGATTGTTGTTTCCAACTACCGTGTCTTTGTGAGACGTAGAGTAGGTGAACGGATCATCTCTGCATGTGGTTCCCACCGTGAATCATGGAGGAGGAGGTGTGATGGTGTGGGAATTCAAGTCACACTTAACCAGCATGGCTACCACAGCATTCTGCAGCAATATGCAATCCCATCAGGTTTGCGCTTAGTGGGACTATCATTTGTTTTTCAACAGGACAATGACCCAAAACACCTCCAGTATGTGTAAGGGCTATTTGGCCAATAAGGAGAGTGATGGAGACGTGCTGCTTCAGATGACCTGGCCTCCACAATCACTCAACTTCAATCCAATTGCGATGGTTTGGGATGAGTTGGACCGCAGAGTGAAGGAAAAGCAGCTAACAAGTGCAGAGCATATGTGGAACTCCTTCAAGAATGTTGGAAAAGCATTCCAAGTGAAGCTGGTTGAGAGAATGCCAAGAGTGTGCAAAGCTGTCATCAAGGCCAAGGTTGGCTACTTTGAAGAATCTCAAATCTCAAATATATTTGGATTTGTTTAACACTTCTTTGGTTACTACATGATTCCATATGTGTACAGCTCCCACAATCTACTTATTATCAATTTCTTTCAAACAATCATCAGTCATTTGTGTCAGTGCAGTACATGTTGAGTGCCCTTCTCTATAAGCATGCTGAAAGTCTGTTGTTCATTTGTTTACAGAGAATTAGAATTGTATCTGGTCAAACTATTTTTGCGTCGGCAGCAAGCTGATTGGTTGGCTGTTAGAACCAGTAAAGGGTGCTTTACCATTCTTGGGTAGCGGAATGACTTTGGCTTTACTCCAGGTCAGAAGAAAAACGTTTTCCTCCAGACGGATTAAAATTATGACAAATAGGAGTGGCAATAAAGTCTGCTACCATCCTCATTAGCTTTCCATTTAAGTTGTCAATACCAGGTGGTTTATCTTTTTTATTTTTTATTTCATTTGTTTAACACTTTTTTGGTTACTACATGATTCCATATTGTGTTATTTCATAGTTTTGATGTCTTGACTATTATTCTACAATGAAGAAAATAGTAAGAATAAAGAAAAACCCTTGAATAAGTAGGTGTCCAAACTGTTGACTGGTACTGTATAAAAACGATTTCTGACCCCAAAAAACATTCATAAAAAACTGCTATTCTAAACCACTGAATGAGGTAACAATACAGCCGTCATCGTGGCCACTGGCTGTGGGCATGAAACCACCTAAATGGGCCATTAAAAGGAGTCAATAGCAGAATTAAAGAGAGAGAACACCAATGGAACTGAACTATTTTAGTGAGAAATACGCCTGCCGAGACAAACCACACAAATGTCTAGGAGTCAGAGTGAACAAATGAATCGGCCGGAACCAGATACTACTGTGATTTGCAATTACAATACAGTTCTGATCAACATGAACAATAGGGGGTGAAGGGGAGGGGATGTTGTGGTAACAAACAGGTTCTTACTGGCTGGCCGTCGTTACCGGGTGTTCCGGGTGTTCCTGCTGGTCCTGTGGGCCCCTGGGGGCCCCTGGGTCCTGGCAATCCCTGAGAGAAGCCTTTGCTAAAGAGACTGTGTGGGCCTGGGGGCCCAGGGGAGCCAGGGGGGCCGGCTGGCCCTGGATCTCCTTGCTCTCCTTTCTGACTGGAAGTCCTTTCTGACTGGAGAGAGAGAGAGAGAGTCACACCATGAGAACATTAAGTGTGGTAGTGTGGTATATCGGCAACTAATGATTTGTTTGATGGCTGGTCAGGTACTATCAATGATATGTATTAACCCTAGATGACTGACAGGGGCGCTGTTTGGAAGCCACTGCACAGCCATCTTGTTACTCCTCCTCCAGTGTAAAACAGATGTTGGAAGATATAGAAATGCATTTATTAATGTCTACATTCATTTTAGACAAGTATATTCTATTACAGACACCTTAATGCAAACTTTTAATTATATTTAGTGACCTGAACATAAAACAAATAATGAAAGAGCATATTCCTTAATAAATACATATTTTTTTTTAGAGAGGACTAATGTTACTGTCCCCATGTAATTTTGTCCTTGAAACCTTTTATTGAAATACTGTAAAAATTCCATTCATTCCTATGGAGTACTGCTTCTTCCGGGCAGTACCAATATGGAGGCCGGTGGCTTCTAAGCCTCTCACTGGGGCGGCAGGGTAGCATAGTGGTTAGAGCTTTGGACTAGTAACTGGAAGGTTGCAAGTTCAAATCACCGAGTACAAATCTGTCGTTCTGCCCCTGAACAGGCAGTTAAACCCACTGTTCCTAGGCCGTCATTGAAAATAAGAATTTGTTCTTAACTGACTTGCCTAGTTAAATAAAGGTAAAATAATAAAATGGTCATTGCATCATCAATCCAGGGTTTATACACATCATTACTATAGAGCAGGTAACACATTATCGGTCTTCAGTTGCATTCTCTTAAATCTGTCAACAACTCATACTTACACTGCTTGGTCTGTAGTTTGCATCCGCAGTCCGACTTGGTCCTGTGGCCAAAGATACAATCTCAATACACACATATATGGCTCTGTGTCTTACCAGGTTTTATCGCCCCCTGGTGGCTCTTTACTTCAACACCACAAGGGATTATAATAATAATAATATATTCATGCAGTGTTATGTACAGTCTATCTCCATGTCTCTCCCTCACATTTCTCACCTCTCTCTACTTTCAACTCCACGTCCTGACCTGAGATCTCATCAGCATCCTCATCGTCACTGGGCGATGCCTCGGTCGGAGGGGCGCGCACGGTTCCTCTGGCGCATGGTTCCTCTGGCTGAGAGGGTAGGCGGAGGTAGGGGGAGGTAGCAGAGAGAGAGGAAGAGAGTGGGGGATGGGGGTCAGATTTAAAAGGATGCATCCTTTGAACATAGAGCTATAGCCAGGTTTGCCAAGTTCTGCAAGATGGGCTTTGTTGCCGCCCTGTGTTTATATGCAGCTGAGCATGAGTCAAGAAAGCTCAACTAGGTCATCCAATGGAATTCAATTAAATGTGCACTATGCAGAAATCGCTCTGCCATTTCCTGGTTGCTAAAATTCTAATAGTTTTCCTAATTTCAGTTTATGTGACAAAACGCAAGTATAGTGTGAAGAATCAGTGTACCATCTAAACCACTGTGAAATATATTTTACATAACCAAAAATATTGTAGTTTCAGCTGTTTGAAGCTGGTGTACAAAACCCAAAGTAAAAGATGCAAAAATGTAACTTAAGAACGAGAAGCATAGAAATAGAGATAATAGAACAGATCATTGAACTTGTTTTCAATGAGAAAATGACATATCTAAGTTGGTCGGGTCGCCCAAAAAATGTATATATTGTAACTTTATTCAATTCAAATGCGTTTTATTTTCCTGAGAGATTGACGGATTGGTTGCAAAGGTTTTTACATGTTTTTCCTAGAAAAGTCTCATTATGGAATGATGGCGTGAAGTTTTATTAACATTTATAAAGCATTGTTGCTAAGGACTTGCATTTCGTATCTAAGCGACCCTAGAATTTGTAATGTTTGGTTAATTTCTTGCCATGATTACTTGTGGCCATATTCTGAAGGTACTTTCAGTCCTCACTGGGCTTCAGATGGTTCAGATGTCTTTTCGTTCTCTCTGGCGGATTGTTACAGAACGTATTATTATTTTTTTAACCTTTATTTAACTCGGCAAGTCAGTTAAGAACACATTTTTATTTTCAATGACGGTGGGTTAACTGCCTGTTCAGGGGCAGAACGACAGAACTGGGAACTGAACTTGCAACCTTCCGGTTACTAGTCCAACGCTCTAACCACTAGGCTACCCTGCCGCCTCTACACTCTAACCACTAGGCTACCCTGCCGCCTCTACACTCTAACCACTAGGCTACCCTGCCACCTCTACACTCTAACCACTAGGCTACCCTGCCACCTCTACACTCTAACCACTAGGCTACCCTGCCACCTCTACACTCTAACCACTAGGCTACCCTGCCGCCTCTACACTCTAACCACTAGGCTACCCTGCCACCTCTACACTCTAACCACTAGGCTACCCTGCCACCTCTACACTCTAACCACTAGGCTACCCTGCCACCTCTACACTCTAACCACTAGGCTACCCTGCCACCTCTACACTCTAACCACTAGGCTACCCTGCCACCTCTACACTCTAACCACTAGGCTACCCTGCCACCTCTACACTCTAACCACTAGGCTACCCTGCCACCTCTACACTCTAACCACTAGGCTACCCTGCCACCTCTACACTCTAACCACTAGGCTACCCTGCCACCTCTACACTCTAACCACTAGGCTACCCTGCCACCTCTACACTCTAACCACTAGGCTACCCTGCCACCTCTACACTCTAACCACTAGGCTACCCTGCCGCCTCTACACTCTAACCACTAGGCTACCCTGCCACTTCTACACTCTAACCACTAGGCTACCCTGCCACCTCTACACTCTAACCACTAGGCTACCCTGCCACCTCTACACTCTAACCACTAGGCTACCCTGCCACCTCTACACTCTAACCACTAGGCTACCCTGCCACCTCTACACTCTAACCACTAGGCTACCCTGCCACCTCTACACTCTAACCACTAGGCTACCCTGCCACCTCTACACTCTAACCACTAGGCTACCCTGCCACCTCTACACTCTAACCACTAGGCTACCCTGCCACCTCTACACTCTAACCACTAGGCTACCCTGCCACCTCTACACTCTAACCACTAGGCTACCCTGCCACCTCTACACTCTAACCACTAGGCTACCCTGCCGCCTCTACACTCTAACCACTAGGCTACCCTGCCACCTCTACACTCTAACCACTAGGCTACCCTGCCACCTCTACACTCTAACCACTAGAATCTTGAGATTCTGAACCAAAGGCTTGATAATGTTTGCCATCGACACCATTGCAAAGTTTGTGCACGTGATTCTTCACCATTAGTGGAGATAAGAGCGAAAGTGAGTATGGTTTTGATGTAGTTGATCTCTCCCATGTCTCTGCAGGAGTTTTACAGATCTGTTGCAGATTCATTCCCATTAAGATTAACGTCACTTTTATTGGCCAACCAAAAGTTGACTTCCACTTTTTAACCCAACCCCTCCGAAAGAGGAGTGGCAATAAAGTCTGCTAGTGATGTAGATATGAAGCAGAGTAAAGCTTAAAGGATGTTAGCTACAGATACACACTGGATTAAACCTATCATACAGGACATACACATACATATAGAGGTTTAGAGAGGCGCCCCGGGAGCTGTTGTTTTGCGGGGTTAAGTGCCATGCTCAAGGGCACAACGGCAGGCAGTGGCATCTAGGCTTTGATTCCAGCAAGCCTCCGGTTGTTTGATCCCACCAGATTTTTCCCCATTGGACCCGGAATTCTAAGTGGCTCGCCTCTCTAACTGCTAGGATACCTGATATCACGAGAGAGAATTACAGGACTGTGGTTGAAAAGAAGGATGCTCTGAATGTGGATATTTGCTTAATGAGTTTCAGGACAGAAAGAAGCTCTGGGAAAAGCATGAGAGACAAGCTGGTGCAGACGTTCAGGTGTGTGGATAGAATACAGTGCCACATTGAGAAGGATGGAAGTCCTCAAGAAGAAACTGGCTCACAAGAATATCCTGAAGCACACGCAGATGGATATCCTGAAGCACACGCAGATGGATATCCTGAAGCACACGCAGATGGATATCCTGAAGCACACGCAGATGGATATCCTGAAGCACATGCAGATGGATATCCTGAAGCACATGCAGATGGATATCCTGAAGCACACGCAGATGGAAATCCTGAAGCACACGCAGATGGATATCCTGAAGCACATGCAGATGGATATCCTGAAGCACACGCAGATGGATATCCTGAAGCACATGCAGATGGATATCCTGAAGCACATGCAGATGGATATCCTGAAGCACACGCAGATGGATATCCTGAAGCACACGCAGATGGATATCCTGAAGCACACGCAGATGGATATCCTGAAGCACATACAGATGCAGACCCAGAAGATGGAAGCTGATGTGCAGAGGCTTCAAAGGCAGATGGCCAGAAAACTGGAGGTAATTTACACTATTTAGCATATTATGTATGTCATGTATGTACTCAGGTATGTCAAGGTAAATATTCAGGGAAATACTCTATGTCCAGGTAAGTGTGTTCAGGTAAGTGTGTTCAGGTAAGTGTGTCTAGGTAAGTCAAATCAAATCAAATGTATTTATAAAGCCCTTCGTACATCAGCTGATATCTCAAAGTGCTGTACAGAAACCCAGCCTAAAACCCCAAACAGCAAGCAATGCAGGTAAGTATGTTCAGGTAAGTATTCAAATACGTATTCAGGTAGGTTTTCAGATAAGTATGTCCATGGAAGTAAGTACCAGAGAATCTTGTTTATCATGGTCTGAATGCCCTTTAAGTGCCTTTTGGCAAATTCCAAGCGGGCTGTCATGTGCCTTTTACTGAGGAGTGGCTTCCGTCTGGCCTCTCCACCATGAAGGCCTGATTGATGGAGTGCTGCAGAGATGGTTGTCCTTCTGGAAGGGTCTCCCTTCTCCACAGAAGAACTCTGGAGCTCTGTAAGAGTGACCATCAGGTTCTTGGTCACCTCCCTGACCAAGGCTCTTCTCCCCCCCGATTGCTCAGTTTGGCCGGGCAGCCAGCTCTAAGAAGAGTCTCGGTGGTTCCAAATTTCTTCCATTTAAGAGTGATGGAGGCCACTGTGTTCTTGGACCTGCAGAATTCTTTTGGTACCCTTCCCCAGATCTGTGCCTCGACACTATCCTGTCTCGGAGCTCTACGAACAATTCCTTCGAAGGCATGACTTGGTTTTTTCTCTGACAAGCACTGTCAACTGTGGAACCTTTATATAGACAGGTGTGTGCTTTTCCAAATCATGTCCAATCAATTGAATTTACCACAGGTGGACTCCAATCAAGTTGTAGAAACATCTCAAGGATGATCAATGGAAACAGGATGTACCTGAGCTCAATTTTGAGTCTCACAGCAAAGGGTCTGAACACTTATGTAAATAAGGAATTTCTGTTTTTTTAAATATATATACATTTGCTAACATTTCTAAAAATCAGTTTATGTGGTATCGTGTGTAGATTGATGAGGGGAAAAATTATTTAATTCATTTTAGCTGTAATGTAACAACATGTGGAAAAAGGGAAGGGGTCTGAATACTTTCCAAATGCACTGTTAGTGTGTCCGTGTGTGTGTGTGTGTGTGTGTGTGTGTGTGTGTGTGTGTGTGTGTGTGTGTGTGTGTGCGTGCGTGCGTGCGTGCGTGCGTGCGTGCGCGCTGACAGACTAGCAGAAGTGCTAAAAGCTATGCAGGAAGAGGCTGGGACCAGTTCCACGAACACACTGGGAATGGTCCTAAATCATCCCCTGCCTCAGCACATGCCCTGCTCCCGGATTAAGCTTCTCTGGTATACAGATCTAGGATCTGTTTTCCCTCCCCAAATCCTAACTTTCACCATTAGGGAGAAAACAAACAGACCCTAAATCAGTGATTTGGACTTCATCCTATTACCCAGGGTGTGTGGGTTGTGGAGTAGTTGTCCAAATCACTGATTTAGGGTCTGTTTGTTTTCTCTCTCCCTAATGGTGAACGTGGAAGCCATCCTGGAACAGAGAGGTTTAGCAGTCAAATCCCCTTTCCTGAGTCTACCCCAACGCCAGCTACAACAGAGGACACAAACAAGCTGGGTGTAGGAACAGCCTCAAGGAAAAGTAAGGATGACGACAGAGTAGACCACGAACATACAATTAGGCTAATGGTCACAGATTTGATCAGAACAGATTTTTTTTTTAAACACAGATCTCAGAGTTTTCATGGTTGTTGAACTTTTACTATTCATTAAATATGACCTTAGTCACCTTGGACAACGAAAAACAGTATGTATTCCTTTTTATCAAATTCACAAAACAGAGCTTTTAGAGAAAGAGGCTTCCTTTGAGGGTTCAGCTTTGATTCGGAGCACCTGGATTAAATCTAAGCAATAGCAGTTAAACGATCATACAGCTGGACACTGAGCGAGAGAGGGTGAGAGAGAGAGGGTGAGAGAGAGCAAGAGAGTGGAAGAGAGAGAGCAAGACAGAGTGGAAAGAGAGAGAGCAAGAGAGAGTGGAAAGAGAGAGAGGGTGAGAGAGAGAGCGAGAGAGTAGAAGAGAGAGAGGGACAGAGAGTAGAAGAGAGAGAGGGCGAGAGAGAGGGACAGAGAGTGGAAAGAGAGAGAGCAAGAGAGAATGGAAAGAGAGAGAGCAAGAGAGAGTGGAAGAGAGAGAGGGAGAGAGAGTGGAAGAGAGAGAGGGAGAGAGAGTGGAAGAGAGAGAGGGAGAGAGAGTGGAAGAGAGAGAGGGAGAGAGTGGAAGAGAGAGAGGGCGAGAGAGAGAGAGCAAGACAGCGTGGAAGAGAGAGAGAGCAAGACAGAGTGGAAAGAGAGAGAGCAAGAGAGAGTGGAAAGAGAGACAGCAAGAGAGAGTGTAAGAGAGAGAGGGAGAGAGAGTGTAAGAGAGAGAGGGAGAGAGAGTGGAAGAGAGAGAGGGAGAGAGAGTGGAAGAGCGAGAGCAAGAGAGTGGAAGAGAGAGAGGGAGAGAGAGTGGAAGATGGAGAGGGCAAGAGGGAGAGAGTGGAAGAGAGAGAGTGGAAGAGAGTGGAAGAGAGAGAGGGAGAGAGAGTGGAAGAGGGAGAGGGCAAGAGAGAGAGGGAGAGAGTGGAAGAGAGAGAGGGCGAGAGAGAGTGGAAGAGAGAGAGCGAGAGAGAGAGAGGGCGAGAGAGAGCGAGAGAGAGAGAGGGCGAGAGAGAGAACAAGAGAGAGTGGAAGAGAGAGGGTGAGAGAGAGCGAGAGAGAGAAAAAGAGCGAGGGCGAGAGAGAGAGGGAGAGAGAGTGGAAGAGAGCGAGGGCGAGAGAGAGTGGAAGAGAGCGAGGGCGAGAGAGAGTGGAAGAGAGAGATAGGGTGAGAGAGAGAAGGTGAGAAAGAGGGTGAGCGAGAGAAGGTGAGAAAGAGGGTGAGAGAGAGGGAGAGGGTGAGAGAGAGTGGAAGAGAGGGTGAGAGAGAGAGGGCGAGCGAGAGAGGGAGAGGGTGAGAGTGGAAGAGAGGGTGAGAGAGAGAAGGTGAGAAAGAGGGTGAGAAAGAGAATGTGAGAGAGAGAGGGAGCGGATGAGAGAGAGTGGAAGAGAGGGTGAGAGAGAGAGGGTGAGCGAGAGAGAAGGTGAGCGAGAGAAAGAGATAAGTAGTAACCCTGAGTGTGTAGCCAAACTCAGCGTTTCCCAAACTCAGTCCTGGGTCCTCCCCCCCTCCTGGGTGCACGTTTTGTGTTTTGGCCCTAGCACTACACAGCTGACTAAGATAACCAACTCAGCAACAAGCTTTGATTATTTTAATCAGCTGTCATGACGTTGGCCTTTTGGTGAGGTTTATGACCCCGATAAATACCTTTCCTCTCTCTCTAATCTACAGAGTGATTCTTGGAAAGCCCTTTGTTAACATAGAGAGTCTGGTAACATAAAAGGGTGGGGACCAGAACCATATTTCAGTAATCCAACCAGTTAAAAATATTCATTGGTACTTAAAGAATATGATATCAGATCAGTTGTAATCTGAGACATTATTACTGATGATAGGATGACATAAACTCTATCTTGGAAAGTCTACACATTCTAGTTATGAGATTCACATGGAATTGTTGTGCAATTTAAATGTTTAAATATGAAACTATTTCTGAAAATATTAAATGTAATTTTAGCTTCTAAATGAGAGAATTGGTTTTCATAAGTGAACTAGGCTCAACTCAGTGGCCCCGCCCAAGTGAACAGACATTGGTTGTAAACTATGAAAAATGTCCTTCTCTCCCCACTAGATAAGCCCGTGTTAACGAAATTAACATTTGTATTCCCGAGGACGTGATGACGATGGTCCATACGTTAAAAGGGCTAATATCAAACTACAGAACTAAGCCAACTTCAGCGTGAGCTTAAAGTATGGCAACTTGGTATGAACTTTGAACTCTTATTCACTAAAGAAGGGATACCTCCTAGCCGTTGAGTGAGCAGCAGCAGCTGTAAATGTGGGCTAGGAAAGGACGGACAAAGTATCGACGACAGTACTACACCGTATCCACTCTACCACCAGACATTCTTCAGAGGACAGGAAAATCTCTGTTGGGCAACACGGCCTTCCATCTATGACTAACCTATTGAAGCACGGCTCAGAGTAAATATTTCTTGCATTTTCCTTTTCCAAATGGGTGGTTATTTAGAATGCATAAGAGTCTGTATTTACGATAGCATAGCTTTACAAAGTCAGATCAGAGACCAAATTCCTTTGTTCCTCAGTCTTCCCACACTTTCATTCAAAACTCAACCCCCTTTCTTTATGTAACCAGCCGTCATATCGGTTCTGTCCACAAGGGACGTTTTCTTTTATGACATAATGTACTCAATGTATGACCCATCCTGTGTATATGTAATCCTGTGTGATTGTTTAGGTATTTAGTAAATAAATAAACCAAATTTTGTATTGCTGATTCAACTTGTTAGCCAGGGTTCGTGAAGATAACCAAGAATACTACGATGTTCAGATGAGACTGAATAAGGTGACGATTAATAATTGACTGCTGAGGTAAAAGAAGAGATTATTCGGAAGATCACAGCTCTATGAAAAAAAATATTTCGCCCGACTTTCTAGTTAATTACATTTACATGATTAGTTCAAACAGGTGATATTAATTACAGAGAAAATATTTTATAGAATAGCATGTCATATCACTTAATCCGGCATAGCCAAAGACACGACACAGCTGTGTAGTGTTAGGACAAAACCCCAAATGTGCACACTGTGTGGTCTCTCCCACTGAAACACTTTATCTCATCACTGTCTTTTCAGATGATATCCAATCCCTGGTAATGGGAGAGAAAAGCTCAAGGGAAACTGGAAGGAAAACTCAGCCAAGCATCAGCAGCTGTTTTGATGTTAAGCAGTGTGCTTGGTGTCCATGTGTCAGTTGAAGGAAGATGGAAGGCAGTGTTCAAGAGAAAGTTATGGTGCCAATCTTGCTTATATCTGGGATTGAGGCCTGCGGTTTTAGTCTGGTGCCATCCTTGTAAATAATGCAGGATCTCCACAAATAGCATGGGATATGTCAACGTTAGTTTACTTTTGAGGCATGAAATGTAATATCAAGACATCTCTCTCCAAACGGGCAGAGGGAGGAAGAAGAGGACCGGCTGGGCAGAGGGAGGAAGAAGAGGAGTGGTTGGTCAGGGGGAGGAAGAAGAGGAGTGGTTGGGCAGGGGGAGGAAGAAGGAGTGGTTGGGCAGGGGGAGGCAGAAGAGTAGTGGTTGGGCAGGGGGAGGAAGAAGAGGAGTGGCTGGGCAGGGGGAGGAAGAAGAGGAGTGGTTGGGCAGGGGGAGGAAGAAGAGGAGTGGTTGGGCAGGGGGAAGAAGAAGAGGAGTGGTTGGGCAGGGGGAGGAAGAAGAGGAGTGGTTGGGCAGGGGGAAGAAGAAGAGGAGTGGTTGGGCAGGGGGAGGAAGAAGAGGAGTGGCTGGGCAGGGGGAGGAAGAAGAGGAGTGGCTGGGCAGGGGGAGGAAGAAGAGGAGTGGTTGGGCAGGGGGAAGAAGAAGAGGAGTGGTTGGGCAGGGGGAGGAAGAAGAGGAGTGGCTGGGCACACATCACAACTGCTGCTTCCAGACTCTTGATATATGGCTCAGTTTACACAACTAATAAAAGGTACTAATGTAACTAAGTCCTCTGCCAGTTACAGTGGAAAAACCTATGTGTTCTTGTCTAAACGGCTGTGTGTGTGGGGGGGGGGGGCACAGATCCTTCAATGTGTCAGAAAGCAGTTAACTATTCAGAGGAGGATATATGCTTTCCTCTCAGACATGGTCCAAGAAGGTCAGACCAGATCTGGTTGAGCTAACAGCGTTTCTCAGATAGGAGAAGCTGGCTGGAGGAAACAGAATGGCATATCTTCACGTCTCCCATCAAACTGGTCCCGTTAACTTGAATTGTCTGGATGTGCTGTAGATACCCCTACTGTGTTAGGAGGAGGGGGTTAGAAGGTGTACATGTTGATGACGTATGACGACGTAATGATCATGTATGGGGGCGGCAGGTAGCCTAGAGTGTTGGGCCTGTAACCGAAAGGTTGCTAGATTGAATCCCTGAGCTGACAAGGTAAAAATCTGTCGTTCTGCCCCTGAACAAGGCAGTTAACCCAGTAGGCCGTCATTGTCATTTGTTCTTTTTAATTTTTGTAAAAATGTTAAATGTCGTAAACCCTGTGGGTTTATGAAAGTGTGATAGAATATGTGTGTACAGGGTTGGGTCTGAGTGTTTTCAGTCACTCACCACGGTGTACTCTCTCTCCTCCACTACCTTCTTCACTTCATCCATACTTTCTGTGTCGTCGAAGGAGTCGTCTCCACTCCCATAGCCAGATGCCTGAAAGAGCGTAACAATGGAAGCGCTATAGTAGCAACCTTGTATTTTCATTACATAACGCTTAAGTTATGACATTGGAATCTCACTAATAGTTTTACATATTCAATAGGCAGTGAGGAAGAATAGTCTAGATGCTTCTATCACAAGCAAATTGTCTAATGCTTTTCCAAGTATTTAAACAAAATATATATATATTAAACCTTTATTTAACAAGGCAAGTCAGTTAAGAACAAATTCTTATTTTACAAGTAGCAATAACTTATGCTTAAAAACGTAGCTAAAACCAGAGAAAATAATTAACTAAATCATGAAAAAAACAACTGGAGTTCAGTGCTGTTTTCACCAGAAAGCGAATTAATCTTTCAACACACAACCCTGCGATGTCCTCTAACCACCACTAGAGGGGCTGATGGTCCCATTCATCATCAGCATGTCAGGTTTCAGGATGGAGTAAGGTAGAAGTTCAGCACATTACCACTGATGTAGGGTCAGATTTGACATTTTCATCATGGTTGAAATCTGATCCGAGATCAGTGCTTAGAGGTCCATGTACAGTGTCCGCTAGATAGTCTCTCCTGGCATCCTTTCCTTTATGATAACTAATCTGAAAATACTTGATAGTTGATAGCTGTATGGTGGAAACCTAGCGAGTCCCACCCAGTCCTATACCCAGTCCTACCTTGTCCTACCCAGTCCCACCCAGTCCCATCCAGCCATACCCAGTCCCATCCAGTCCCACCTTGTCCTACTCAGTCCCACCCAGTCCCACCCAGTCCCATCCAGTCCCACCTTGTCCTACTCAGTCCCACCCAGTCCCATCCAGCCATACCCAGTCCCACCCAGTCCTACCTTGTCCCACCCAGTCCCATCCAGCCATACCCAGTCCCACCTTGTCCTACCCAGTCCCATCCAGTCCCACCTTGTCCTACCCAGTCCCACCCTGACCTACCCAGTCCCACCCTGACCTACCCAGTCCTACCTATTAGGGCTAAAGTGAAAATAAGGTCAGATGTAGTATTGGGAAACACTCACATAGGGGTCGTCCTCTTCACACAGGTCATCTTGGGCTGTGGGGTATCCCTTCAGAACCAGCTGCTGGATACAACCCTGGGGAGAGAGAGAGAGGTTAAGGCACATTAACACTAGTATACACACTCACAGTACCCTGGGGGGGGTTAAGGAACATTAAATCTATTAAACACACTCACAATAAATGCATGTCCTGATTTGATTTGCCAGCTCAAATCAAATCAACACAACCTTTTAGTGAAATGGAAATATCTCATTTACGGCGAACAGGAACCTCAATCTGGTAACAGGTACCTCAACCTGGTAACAGGTACCTCAATCTGGTAACAGGTACCTCAATCTGGTAACAGGTACCTCAATCTGGTAACAGGTACCTCAATCTGGTAACAGGTACCTCAATCTGGTAACAGGTTCCTCAACCTGGTAACAGGTACCTCAATCTGGTAACAGGTACCTCAATCTGGTAACAGGTGCCTCAATCTGGTAACAGGTACCTCAATCTGACAAAAACTCTTCAAGACAGCAGCCTTTAAACCGCTATAACAGAACATAGATCTCACTAACAATGACTGTCAGGAGGGTCGAATGGCACATGGCATGTTTGACTAATCTGTTTATGGGTCTATCCAGAGGACAAACACCTGTTTTCAATCCAACAAAGTGGAGAGGAGAGAGGAGGAGGGGAGGGAGAAGACAGAAGGGGAGAGGAGGGAGAAGAGAGGCTCAGTAAACTAAATAAAGTCCATCTGATGCTGTAAAGAGAGGTTGAAGGTAAACAGGAAATGTTTCCGTGCAACAGCTCTGATTCCATCAAAGTTTTATGAGCTTTTCTGAGATCAATATTATTATTTGGTCATTTTTACCCCCTTTTTTTCTCCCCAATTGGTAGTTACAGTCTTGTCCCATCACTGCAACTCCCGTACGAAATTATAGTATTTTATCCTGAGGTGCTTTCAGGAGTGCCACTGCTGTTGCGTCTGTTTGTTAGTGTTCCTCACAGGGGAAGAAACAGGATATCAGATTCCAACACAAACACACTATCAGCTGGAGGCCTCACTGCCTCCAACACACATTGACAGAGAGAGAGAGAGAGCGAGAGAGAGAGAGAGAGGGGGGGGGTCGAGGGGGGAGGGAGAAAGAGAGTGGCAGAGACCAAAACAAAGTCAGACAGACATTAATGAGAGAGAGAGAGGAGGGAGAAAGAGAGTGGCAGAGACCAAAACAAAGTCAGACAGACATTAATGAGAGAGAGAGAGAGAAGCGAGAAAGAGAGTGGCAGAGGAAAGAAAGAGGGGTAATGAACACAAAGAGTGACATTTTGATTTTCCCCTGACCAGCGAGAGGTCTGTTTTGATCCAGGGTGGTGAGAAAGAGACAGGCTGGTGCTGGTTGAAACTGGCGGGGAGAACAGAGAGTTTCCTGCTCCTCCAGACTAAGGTAACTATATTTCACTGAAAATACCAACCCATTTGCTCCAATGAAACTTTATGGGTGGGAAACAGCTGCTTGGCAATAGCTTTTTGGTGCTCTTAAAAACTGAGGCAGGCAATACTTTATTAGTTAATCCATTCTGTTTAGAACAATACAACATCTAAGTAGTGGTGGTAGGGTGTAGAGCTCTGCTACTTGCTCGACTGGCCCCAATATTGTACATCGGGGTTAAAGGCCAGGTAGAGTGTGGGCAGGGCTCGGGCTTCACTAAATTGATCACTAACAATTTGACCCTGAGCCATTTGCTCGTCCTCTGCTGCGCAGTAGAGTCATATCTGACTAAAATCATAACATGGTGTCAGAAGTGCTTCAATCTCGTCAAATATAAGACAGGATCATTTAAAAGAAAATAATAATGTTCCTTGAGTTTCGAGTGGCAAAAGTAGCTAACAGCTCTCTCACATCTCTCCGTTGCTATGGATACTCACAGACTCAGAGCGCCATGTGCAGAGCTCATGCAGAGTGAACAGTGTGAAGGGAGTGAGTGACAGACAGAGAGGAGGAGCTAATGGATTTACTAATGGAGGAGGTTATTTCTGATTTCGGGCAGGGCCAGGCAGGGCGGGGCCGGGCGGGGCAGGGCCGGGCCGGGCAGGGCAGGGCGGGGCCGGGCGGGGCGTGGCCAGGTGGGGCCGGGCAGGGCGGGGCAGAAGCAATCAAGCCTGGGTAGGGTAGGGCCTGAACATAACGATCACAGGTAGGGCTCGATTCATCCCTATGCAGGGCTCTAGTAGGGTGGAGTGGAAGTAGCATTTTGGGTGAAATATACTACAGTGTAATGCCTAGGCTTTAGGTCAATAGGATAACACTGCCTTGTAGCTCGCAGAAAACCTGAGTTCAAACCCCAGTGAGTCACACATACATAGTGTGACTGAAAACTAGTTAAAGCCAAATTCCACCCGAAGATGCTCTTTTAGTATTTGTTTCATTAGTCGATTGTTGACAAACTTCCAAAAATGTTTTGCTTGTCAGGAGAGGATGAAAACCAGAGGTTTTATCAGCCCTGCATGACAATGACTGGGTAGCCCTGGAACACCAGGTGAGTGCAATTAAATACCAGGTAGAAAACAAAAAACTGAAGTGTTTAGGCCCTCCAGGACAATGACTGGGTAGTCCTGGAACACCAGGTGAGTGCAATTAAATACCAGGTAGAAAACAAAAAACTGAAGTGTTTAGGCCCTCCAGGACAATTACTGGGTAGTCCTGGAACACCAGGTGAGTGCAATTAAATACCAGGTAGAAAACAAAAAACTGAAGTGTTTAGGCCCTCCAGGTCTAGGACTGGGTAGCCCTGGAACACCAGGTGAGTGCAATTAAATACCAGGTAGAAAACAAAAAACTGATGTGTTTAGGCCCTCCAGGACAATGACTGGGTAGTCCTCGGAACACCAGGTGAGTGCAATTAAATACCAGGTAGAAAACAAAAAACTGAAGTGTTTAGGCCCTCCAGGACAATTACTGGGTAGTCCTGGAACACCAGGTGAGTGCAATTAAATACCAGGTAGAAAACAAAAAACTGAAGTGTTTAGGCCCTCCAGGACCAGGACTGGTTTAGATGAAGAGAAAATGGACAAATGCACCTCTCGGGCTGAGGTGAAGGTGTTGAAGTATTGTTGGATTATTTAAGATATTCTTTGAAGAAGTAGGGTTTCAGACATTTACAAAAGATGGGCAGGAACTCAGCTGCCCTAGCTTCAGGGGGAAGCTGGTCCTACCATTGGGGTGCCAGGACTGGGCTGAGCAGATCCTGACCCCCCCCCCCCCCCCCCCCCCCACACACACACACACAAACAACACAACAAAAACCCGTCAACTCACCACAAACCTGTCCAGCCCCGTACCACCTGCGTTGCCCACGAAGATGCCCGAGCTGGCCTCGAAGGTGAGGGGCTCCGGACTCCTATGGAAGGCCACACGGTGGTACTCCTCACAGTCCATGTAGAGACGCACCTCTGTCCCCTGCACCGTCAGCGTGAAGCGGGCCCACCTCCCCGTCAGGTCAGCCAGTTTGAAGCTCGCAGCCTCCTGGGTGCTCCCGACCCCCGGGTCAGTGTAGTAAAGGAGCACCTGCTGAGACCCGTCCTCCACGGGGCTCAACGCCACGCCCAGCTGCACCACCCGTTGGTAGGCGTCGGTGATGGCGAATAGGACCCCGCCGTGCCGCGTGGTGGGCTTGGCGGTGACGATCACGGTGAAGTCCCGGTAGAAGGGGTCAGGGATGAAGGACTTTGTGAGCCGGCCCACGTTGGCATCGGGCCCGAAACGGTAGGCCGGATAGCCCTCAAAGCCCGTGACGAAGGAGACGGAGGGGGGGAGAGGAACGCCGATCAGCTCTGTCAGGTCCATCTGGCCCTGGGAACCCCCCTCTGAAACACAAAGAAATACCATTAGATCACATAAATAGTGAATTAATACATAGGAAGACTTGATGAAGTGTCTATTCATGATTAATTCATCATGACTGTTTTTATTGATTAGAAACTGGTCTGAAAATTCACTGCACAGACTATTTTATTATTTATTATTTAACTAGGCAAGCCAGTTAAGAACAAATATGTTATTTACAACGACAGCCTACCAAGGAACAGTGGGTTAACTGCCTTGTTCAGGGGCAGAATGACAGATTTTTACCTTGTCAGCTCAGGGATTTGATCCAGCAACCTATCGGTTACTGTAACCAAAATCCCTGAGCTGACAAGGTAAAAATCTGTCAGGCTACCTGCCGCCCAACCTACTCCCTTCTCTCTGGCAAGTCATGCATGCTTTTATTTCCCACAATTACTTTCCCCTTCAATGGACTCACGTTAAAGAAAAAGGATTGCAATTCTACCCCAGAATCAAGAAGATGACTACACTCACACACACCACACATGGTCCACGTTAGGAGGGAGAACCCGTGGATCAATCGTTCGTTTTGTGCTCCTGTAAAAGCACTGCTCCTGTAAAATGGCCTTAGCAAGCTAGGCTATCCCACACCGCTAGGCTAGCTCACACCGCTAGGTTAGCCCACACGGCTAGGCTAGCCCACACGGCTAGGCTAGCCCACACTGCTAGGCTAGCTCACACTGCTACTGCTAGCTAACACCGCTAGGCTAGCTCACACCGCTATGCTAGCTCACACCGCTAGGCTAGCTCACACTGCTAGGCTAGCCCACACTGCTAGGC